>NC_060186.1:7307011-7394222 GCF_021184085.1 Oncorhynchus gorbuscha
GTCATGTGTCTTCTCAGTCATGTTGACACTGGTCCACTATCAGGTCATGTGTCTTCTCAGTCATGTTGACACTGATCCACTACCAGGTCATGTGTCTTCTCAGTCATGTTGACACTGGTCCACTACCAGGTCATGTGTCTGTGGAGCTGGTCCAGTCACTCAGAGACCCCCATGGTGTGTTAGAGCTGGTCCAGTCACTCAGAGACCCCCATGGTGTGTTAGAGCTGGTCCAGTCACTCAGAGACCCCCCATGGTGTGTTGGAGCTGGTCCAGTCAGAGACCCCCCATGGTGTGTTAGAGCTGGTCCAGTCAGAGACCCCCCATGGTGTGTTAGAGCTGGTCCAGTCAGAGACCCCCATGGTGTGTTGGAGCTGGTCCAGTCAGAGACCCCCCATTGTGTGTTAGAGCTGGTCCAGTCACTCAGAGACCCCCCATGGTGTGTTAGAGCTGGTCCAGTCAGAGACCCCCATGGTGTGTTAGAGCTGGTCCAGTCAGAGACCCCCCATGGTGTGTTGGAGCTGGTCCAGTCAGAGACCCCCCATGGTGTGTTAGAGCTGGTCCAGTCAGAGACCCCCCATGGTGTGTTAGAGCTGGTCCAGTCACTCAGAGACCCCCCATGGTGTGTTAGAGCTGGTCCAGTCACTCAGAGACCCCCCATGGTGTGTTAGAGCTGGTCCAGTCACTCAGAGACCCCCCATGGTGTGTTGGGGCTGGTCCAGTCACTCAGAGACCCCCCATGGTGTGTTGGGGCTGGTCCAGTCACTCAGAGACCCCCCATGGTGTGTTAGAGCTGGTCCAGTCAGAGACCCCCCATGGTGTGTTAGAGCTGGTCCAGTCACTCAGAGACCCCCCATGGTGTGTTGGGGCTGGTCCAGTCACTCAGAGACCCCCCATGGTGTGTTAGAGCTGGTCCAGTCAGAGACCCCCCATGGTGTGTTGGAGCTGGTCCAGTCACTCAGAGACCCCCCATGGTGTGTTGGAGCTGGTCCAGTCAGAGACCCCCCATGGTGTGTTAGAGCTGGTCCAGTCACTCAGAGAACCCCCATGGTGTGTTGGAGCTGGTCCAGTCAGAGACCCCCCATGGTGTGTTAGAGCTGGTCCAGTCACTCAGAGACCCCCCATGGTGTGTTAGAGCTGGTCCAGTCAGAGACCCCCCATGGTGTGTTGGGGCTGGTCCAGTCACTCAGAGACCCCCCATGGTGTGTTGGGGCTGGTCCAGTCAGAGACCCCCCATGGTGCGTTGGAGCTGGTCCAGTCAGAGACCCCCCATGGTGTGTTAGAGCTGGTCCAGTCAGAGACCCCCCATGGTGTGTTGGAGCTGGTCCAGTCAGAGACCCCCCATGGTGTGTTGGGACTGGTCCAGTCAGAGACCCCCCATGGTGTGTTAGAGCTGGTCCAGTCAGAGACCCCCCATGGTGTGTTGGAGCTGGTCCAGTCAGAGACCCCCCATGGTGTGTTAGAGCTGGTCCAGTCAGAGACCCCCATGGTGTGTTAGAGCTGGTCCAGTCAGAGACCCCCCATGGTGTGTTAGAGCTGGTCCAGTCAGAGACCCCCCATGGTGTGTTGGAGCTGGTCCAGTCAGAGACCCCCCATGGTGTGTTAGAGCTGGTCCAGTCAAAGACCCCCCCATGGTGTGTTAGAGCTGGTCCAGTCAGAGACCCCCCATGGTGTGTTGGAGCTGGTCCAGTCAGAGACCCCCCATGGTGTGTTGGAGCTGGTCCAGTCAGAGACCCCCCATGGTGTGTTAGAGCTGGTCCAGTCAGAGACCCCCCATGGTGTGTTAGAGCTGGTCCAGTCAGAGACCCCCCATGGTGTGTTGGGGCTGGTCCAGTCAGAGACCCCCCATGGTGTGTTGGAGCTGGTCCAGTCAGAGACCCCCCATGGTGTGTTAGAGCTGGTCCAGTCAGAGACCCCCATGGTGTGTTAGAGCTGGTCCAGTCAGAGACCCCCCATGGTGTGTTGGGGCTGGTCCAGTCAGAGACCCCCCATGATGTGTTGGAGCTGGTCCAGTCAGAGACCCCCCATGGTGTGTTGGAGCTGGTCCAGTCAGAGACCCCCCATGGTGTGTTAGAGCTGGTCCAGTCAGAGACCCCCCATGGTGTGTTAGAGCTGGTCCAGTCAGAGACCCCCCATGGCGTGTTAGAGCTGGTCCAGTCAGAGACCCCCCATGGTGTGTTGGGGCTGGTCCAGTCAGAGACCCCCCATGGTGTGTTAGAGCTGGTCCAGTCAGAGACCCCCCATGGTGTGTTAGAGCTGGTCCAGTCAGAGACCCCCCATGGTGTGTTAGAGCTGGTCCAGTCAGAGACCCCCCATGGTGTGTTGGGGCTGGTCCAGTCAGAGACCCCCCATGGTGTGTTGGGGCTGGTCCAGTCAGAGACCCCCCATGGTGTGTTAGAGCTGGTCCAGTCAGAGACCCATCAGAAATACATTAACACCAATAACAAACGATAATGCATAGGATATGAGTCTGGCAGGCACAGTGGCTTGCAAAATGATTCTCCCCCCTTGGCATTTATCCTATTTTGTTGCCTTACAACCTGGAATTAAAATAGATTTTTTGGGAAGTTTGTATCATTTGATCTACACAACATGCCTACCACTTTGAAAATGCTAAATATTTTTTATTGTGAAACAAACAAGAAATAAACAAAAAAAATGAAAACTTGAGCTTGCATAACTCACCCCCCCCCCCCCCCCCCACACACACAGTCAATACTTTGTAGAGCCGCCTTTTGCAGCAATTACAGCTGCAAGTCTCTTGGGGTATGTCGCTATAAGCTTGGCACATCTAGCCACTGGGATTTTTGCCCATTCTTCAAGGCAAAACTGCTCCAGCTCCTTCAAGTTGGATGGGTTCCACTGATGTACAGCAATCTTTAGGTCATACCACAGATTCTCTATTGGATTGAGTTCTGGGCTTTGACTAGGCCATTCCAAGACATTTAAATGGTTCCCCTTAAACCACTCAAGTGTTGCTTTAGCAGTTTGCTTAGGGTCATTGTCCTGCTGGAAGGTGCACCTCCATCCCAGTCTCAAATCTCTGGAAGACTGACAGGTTTCCCTCAAGAATTTCCCTGTATTTAGAGCCAGCCATCATTTATTCAATTCTGACCAGTTTCCCAGTCCATGCCAATGAAAAACATCCCCACAGCATGATACTGACACCCCCATGCTCACTGTGGGGATGGTGTACTCGGGGTGATGAGAGGTGTTGGGTTTGCTCCAGCCATAGCGTTTTCCTAGATGGCCAAAAAGCTCAATTTTAGTCTTATCTGACCAGAGTACCTTCTTCGATATTTTTGGGGAGTCTTCCACATGCCTTTTGGCGAACACCAAACGTGTTTACTTATTGTTTTCTTTAAGCAATGGCTTTTTTTCTGTCTCTCTTCCATAAAGCCCAGATAGGTGGAGTGTACGGCTTAAAGTGGTCCTATGGACAGATACTCCAATCTCCGCTGTGGAGCTTTGCAGCTCCTTCAGGGTTATCTTTGGTCTCTTTGGTGCCTCTTTGATTCATGCCCTCCTTGCCTGGTTCATGAGTTTTGGTGGGCGGCCCTCTATTGGCAGGTTTGTTGTGGTGCCATATTCTTTCCATTTTTTAATAAAGGATTTAATGGTGCTCTGTGGGATGTTCAAAGTTTCTGATATTTTTTTATAACCCAACCCTGATCTGAACTTCTCCACAACTTTGTCCCTGACCTGTTTGGAGACTTCCTTGGTCTTCATGGTGCCACTTGCTTTGTGGTGCCCCTTGTTTAGGGGTGTTGCAGACTCTGAGGCCTTTCAGAACAGGTGTATATATACTGGAATCATGTGACAGATCATGTGACATATAGATTTCACACAGGTGGACTTAACTTTAACTAATTATGTGACTTCTGAAGGTAATTGATTGCACCAGGTTTAGGGTTATGGTTAGGGTAAAGGGTTAGGGTTAGGGTAAGGGGTTAGTGTTTAGGTTTATAATTATGGTTAGGGTAAGGGGTTAGTGGTTAGGTTTAGGGTTATAATCAGGGTTATAATTAGGGTTAGGGTAAGTGGTTAGTGGTTAGGTTTAGCGTTAGGGTTATGGGTTAGGGAAAATAGGATTTTGAATGGGAATTTATTTGAGGGCCCAACGAGAATAGAGGAACATGTGTATGTGTGAGAGAGTCTGGTAGGTAGCTTGTGGGGAAAATGGTGGGTCTCTGATTACATAGGCTGACTGGGACCATAATGTGCTGTAATGACAGACAGCTCTCACTACTGACTGGGACCATAGTGTACTGTAATGACAGACAGCTCTCACTACTGACTGGGACCATAGTGTACTGTAATGACAGACAGCTCTCACTACTGTAGGACCATAGTGTACTGTAATGACGGACAGCTCTCACTACTGTAGGACCATAGTGTACTGTAATGACAGACAGCTCTCACTACTAACTGGGACCATATTGTACTGTAATGACAGACAGCTCTCACTACTGACTGGGACCATAGTGTACTGTAATGACAGACAGCTCTCACTACTGTAGGACCATAGTGTACTGTAATGACAGACAGCTCTCACTACTGTAGGACCATAGTGTACTGTAATGACAGACAGCTCTCACTACTGTAGGACCATAGTGTACTGTAATGACAGACAGCTCTCACTACTGTAGGACCATAGTGTACTGTAATGACAGACAGCTCTCACTACTGACTGGGACCATAGTGTACTGTAATGACAGACAGCTCTCACTACTAACTGGGACCATATTGTACTGTAATGACAGACAGCTCTCACTACTGTAGGACCATAGTGTACTGTAATGACAGACAGCTCTCACTACTGTAGGACCATAGTGTACTGTAATGACAGACAGCTCTCACTACTGTAGGACCATAGTGTACTGTAATGACAGACAGCTCTCACTACTGTAGGACCATAGTGTACTGTAATGACAGACAGCTCTCACTACTGTAGGACCATAGTGTACTGTAATGACAGACAGCTCTCACTACTGTAGGACCATAGTGTACTGTAATGACAGACAGCTCTCACTACTGTAGGACCATAGTGTACTGTAATGACAGACAGCTCTCACTACTGTAGGACCATAGTGTACTGTAATGACAGACAGCTCTCACTACTGTAGGACCATAGTGTACTGTAATGACAGACAGCTCTCACTACTGTAGGACCATAGTGTACTGTAATGACAGACAGCTCTCACTACTGTAGGACCATAGTGTACTGTAATGACAGACAGCTCTCACTACTGTAGGACCATAGTGTACTGTAATGACAGACAGCTCTCACTACTGTAGGACCATAGTGTACTGTAATGACAGACAGCTCTCACTACTGTAGGACCATAGTGTACTGTAATGACAGACAGCTCTCACTACTGTAGGACCATAGTGTACTGTAATGACAGACAGCTCTCACTACTGTAGGACCATAGTGTACTGTAATGACAGACAGCTCTCACTACTGTAGGACCATAGTGTACTGTAATGACAGACAGCTCTCACTACTGTAGGACCATAGTGTACTGTAATGACAGACAGCTCTCACTACTGTAGGACCATAGTGTACTGTAATGACAGACAGCTCTCACTACTGTAGGACCATAGTGTACTGTAATGACAGACAGCTCTCACTACTGTAGGACCATAGTGTACTGTAATGACAGACAGCTCTCACTACTGTAGGACCATAGTGTACTGTAATGACAGACAGCTCTCACTACTGTAGGACCATAGTGTACTGTAATGACAGACAGCTCTCACTACTGTAGGACCATAGTGTACTGTAATGACAGACAGCTCTCACTACTGTAGGACCATAGTGTACTGTAATGACAGACAGCTCTCAACTGTAGGACCATAGTGTACTGTAATGACAGACAGCTCTCACTACTGTAGGACCATAGTGTACTGTAATGACAGACAGCTCTCACTACTGTAGGACCATAGTGTACTGTAATGACAGACAGCTCTCACTACTGTAGGACCATAGTGTACTGTAATGACAGACAGCTCTCACTACTGTAGGACCATAGTGTACTGTAATGACAGACAGCTCTCACTACTGTAGGACCATAGTGTACTGTAATGACAGACAGCTCTCACTACTGTAGGACCATAGTGTACTGTAATGACAGACAGCTCTCACTACTGTAGGACCATAGTGTACTGTAATGACAGACAGCTCTCACTACTGTAGGACCATAGTGTACTGTAATGACAGACAGCTCTCACTACTGTAGGACCATAGTGTACTGTAATGACAGACAGCTCTCACTACTGTAGGACCATAGTGTACTGTAATGACAGACAGCTCTCACTACTGTAGGACCATAGTGTACTGTAATGACAGACAGCTCTCACTACTGTAGGACCATAGTGTACTGTAATGACAGACAGCTCTCACTACTGTAGGACCATAGTGTACTGTAATGACAGACAGCTCTCACTACTGTAGGACCATAGTGTACTGTAATGACAGACAGCTCTCACTACTGTAGGACCATAGTGTACTGTAATGACAGACAGCTCTATAGTTTACTGCTTCTAAAGTGGTGAAGCCAAGAGGTACACAAACACATACATCAATTTGATTTGATTTTGAACACACACACCAAACATACACACACCCTACACACACACACTGTACACACACCATACACACACCGTACACACACACACTGTACACACACCGTACACACACACACACACCATACACACACCGTACACACACACACTGTACACACACACCAAACATACACACACCGTACACACACACACTGTACACACACTGTACACACACACACTGTACACACACCGTACACACACACACACACCATACACACACCGTACACACACACACTGTACACACACACCAAACATACAAACACCGTACACACACACACTGTACACACACTGTACACACACACACTGTACACACACCGTACACACACACACTGTACACACACCATACACACACACACTGTACACACACCGTACACACACACACACTGTACACACACCAAACATACACACACCGTACACACACACACTGTACACACACTGTACACACACACACTGTACACACACTGTACACACACACACTGTACACACACCGTACACACACACACTGTACACACACCATACACACACACACTGTACACACACCGTACACACACACACACTGTACACACACCAAACATACACACACCGTACACACACACACTGTACACACACTGTACACACATACACTGTACACACACCGTACACACACACACTGTACACACACCGTACACACACACACACTGTACACACACCGTACACACACACACACTGTACACACACCGTACACACACACTGTACACACACCATACACACACCAAACATACACACACCGTACACACACACACTGTACACACACCGTACACACACACACACCATACACACACTGTACACACACACACTGTACACACACCGTACACACACACACTGTACACACACCGTACACACACACACTGTACACACACCATACACACACCAAACATACACACACCGTACACACACACACTGTACACACACCGTACACACACCGTACACACACCATACACACACTGTACACACACCGTACACACACACACACACCATACACACACACACACACCATACACATACTGTACACACACCGTACACACACACACACACCATACACACACTGTACTCACAACATACACACACCGTACACACACTGTACACACACACACCACACACACCGTACACACACACACCATACACACACACACCCACCCTGCACACAGAGGTGGTAGGCCTAAGAGGTTCAACATCAGCACTGAGGACAGAAAGGTGGAGACAGTACTTCCTATAACAACAAACCAGCTTCAGCTTCTAATGCACAAATAAGGTACATAAGGTTTATATTAGGATTGACTGGTACATTACACTACTGGCCCACCTTTTCCTCACTGCATCACACACTAGTTTATTTCAGGCATAAATAATATGAGGAAATATGTACAGGCCTGTGATGTTATCTGTCTGACATCAACAGAACTCCAAGTCTTCCTGAGTTTGGCCTAATATATATATATTTACAACTGCCTGGTTCACACCTCTGACAACGGTTCTATTGACCTGTAATGGGTCATCTCCTGATCTGCTATGCTATAGGCTAGCTGTTGCTTATCGGCAAAGACATATGGCACTGAATAGAACCTCAATTGGCCTACAAAGCGTGGTCCATTCAAGATTACTCTGCTGACCGAATGAAATGGTAAAGTGAATGTAGTCTAATCCGCAATCAATAATAAACGAAAGGACACTGAACGGAATTAAGCGGTCAGGGCAGGAGCCGCTCACACGAGGTAGTGTGGCAACAGGCAGGACTAGATCAGACCGCGGGAACGACAGCAGCCTAGTCTAAAAGCTGCATCTTGTAAAACCCAATGTCCTTTCGTTTACTTTCGTAACATAATACAACTTGGCCGTGACCGCACTATGTAACACGACGATGTGCTAAATGTATGGGAGAATAAAAGCTGAGGTCGTAAAATCTACCTACTTAAAATCAAAGCCGAGAACAGCAAAACAGCGGGAAAAAACAAACAAACAGTTGTTCACACCGTGACCTGAAATCCCCTGAGATGTTAGAGGACAGACGGCACCATATCCCATGTATAGTGCGCTAAAAAATATGGGGTCATTTGGGACCAAATCAGAATTTAGCAGCGAGGAGCCTTATCCACTTTTCCTCTGGAAAAAAAGGAAGCTCGAGCTCGTTGCGTAAAAACAACAACATGAGAATAGTTGTGGATCTCATCTGACGGAGAATTCAAATAAACCAGGGTATGATGATAATAACAATAATAGGTTGGTTATTTCAACAACGGGCTATTAGAGAAGAAGCACCATTGGTTTCCGAGGCATGTTCAGTGTGGCCCCCAGATACGGAGGTCATGGCAGGACGGCCTCTCACAGATCACCTGTCCATGGTGCTGAAAAGGCCGCCCGAGGCTGCGCAGTGCCGGGAGCACCAAACCAACAATTAATGGCGAATGAAAGAGCCTATAGGCTACAATTCAAGGAGGAAAGTTGGACTACATTTCGTTACGAGTTTGCTAAAGTTGACATAATAGTATCGGTCAACAACAACCAGCCATCGGTGCAGAAATATTATCAGAGGAATCCCCATGTGTGATGCTGCGTTACGCAATGGAGACTGCTATGACCAAGACGCTTCCTATGAGACAGATAACACATATGAATAGCGAGTGTCAGGGTGTTGACACCAAGAGGATATGTAGGCTATGTAATAGTTCTACTCTGAGACCCAACCAATCAACTGCTGCGCCACATATGCTTAGGCAGGGTTCCATGTACGAGACCACCGTCTGCTGCTCGCAGCCCGAGCACACACTCTCTCTCTCTCTGTTGCTATGGGCCCCCGCCCCTCCTCTCTCTGCTGACGCCACGGTGTCGGTGGCACGGATAAAGGACAAGGCAACTATAACCTACTCCGTAGTTTGTAATCACAAGTTAAGACACTGATCTAGTAAATCACTGCATTGTAGGCTATTTCGTCATATAGCCTAAGGACACTGTAGTGATTTAGCCACTGTTGTGAGTTAGTAATGCTCAGCTCAACGTGGGAAGAGTCAAATAGTCTACTGCGCAACATGCATGCAACAGACAGACCCTTGATCAGAATAGGCCTATAGGCTATTGCTTGATGCATATTCAACGTAAATATGTCCCACGTTATCCGTATCTTGTTTGAGATTTTAAACGCAAAATCCCAAAATATAGATTCTAGTCTGATGCCATTTGAGGCCCTGCGCACAGCCTGTGACTTTAACTAGATTATAAATCCCTAAACTAACCTGTTAATGTGCCATGTCTTGTTCATGAATGCAAATTACATGTAACCTACTTTAGCCCTATACGTTTCACACTCGAGCATCGATCCATGATAAATTAATCGATAGGTGATCGAAAATATCGATGCGCATCAGTGGGCTATCATTTTGTGCATGAACTCAGACCGTGCGTTTCCTCCATTGCATCCTGTAAACGGGCTTGATTTGAATGCTCCAAGCATTAAAACTGAATCGATCCACAAGTTTGTAAACGATTACAACATTGGCATTAGGGTAAAAATGCATGTGTGAAACCCTATTTATCCAATAGGGGTGCGATCATGTGTTACTCCGTTGGTTACCTGTCGGCTAATAATAATGATGATCTGTTGCTGCTAGGCTAACCTAACTACGGCTGCCTGGGTGTATGCAGATACAACTGTGAAAACGCATTGACACTTCCAATAACCCGTTATGGTTGGTGTCATATGTTCGTCTGTTTAAAGGAGAAGGTAACAAGCCAGACCAGAATAAATATCACGCATCTCCCCCAACAACACAGACACACACACACAGCTTGAAAACAACTGAATATCAAAAAAAAGCCTTACCTTGATGGTTCTCAAGGGTGTCCTCTGGTATGTACATGTTTTTGCTTTCATTTACCATAAATGTGGTCCAGCTTTATCCGTAGGTGAATGGAGAAAGGGCTTGTAAAAGGAGTAGACAGGAAGAAACAAGAGAAACCAAAGAGAAGGAAAAAAAAAAGAATAACGCCCGGACAGCTTTCGATATTCCTTTTTTTGTTGCGTTTCAGTAAATATTACCTGATCCCCATTCTGGAGTTGGAACACATAAATAGATATTCGCTTGAACCACCTAAGAAGACGAACCAGTGCATCCTCGGAACATCCGGGCCCTACCTAAGAAACATGGCACTAGCACCATTTGCTGCTAGCCTACCTATTAATCAAAATCCTATCAATTTGCCCGCAGATGTTTTAAATAGGGTACATCAAAAGCCGGACCAATGACACCAAACACCGCGCGCTGCCACTGATGCCGTAAAAGGAATAGAAGCAAAGATTCAAGCTCTCAGCGCAACAAAAAAAGATCTATATTCCAGAACTGCTGCTCACACAGGGTTAAATCTTCCAATAGAATCGATTCCACCAAATGCTGTCCAAAAAAACAGGCAAATACACGTGGCGTGCCTCATTTACAGATACTTTCTGTCATCAATTCCAGGCCAAAATCGTCCGAAACGGGAGTTGTTCAATAGCCCTGTGGAGAGCGGCCGCTTGTACCTTTCTGCAGTGATATTGTCTGGTGAGAGGAAAGAGAGGGAGAGCGCACAAGAGAGAGGGGGGTGACGACCAAACCCCCTCCCCTGTAGACGATCTGACTGGTTCCAGATGTTAGCCTGTTACAACGTTAGAAAACAGAGTAAACCGTCCATGATTTTCCAGACTTGCTATCTCTGGAGAGGGAGCTAAATAATCACAGTGAAGTCAGATAGGGCTTGTGCTTTGATTTCTGGAGGATGTAAGAAGGAAGGAGGAAATCTGTTAAACCTGACTTGAATTATATCTGGATGGATTCAATCCCAAGCGTGAGACCTGTATCACTGACAATAGCAGGCTAACCAGTTTGTAAACATGCCGTTTTTTAAATGCCTTAGTGTCTTAATATACACATTTATGGGAAGCCGATGGAAGATAATTAAGTTTACACCTTAGTCGGCTACATTTTGATTTCCAAGAACTCGATTTTACGCGCGTCAAACGTGGCCAAAATATGCGTAATGTTTCCACCCAGATGGAACCGCAAAACATGCTCAATTTGATTCGTCACGAACGTGTTACACAGATACAACCACCATTACAAGTGAATCCCTATGGGCCAGAAACAAATATGTTATGTCGCGATATTCAAATAGAAAATAAGACAGGCTATAGCCTACAGTATATGCAACCCCATCTCATTCACGTCGAGAACGAGTTGCAGGGCCCTACCCTGATAGTGACCACAGCAGAGCACTGCAATGAAAAATCATTGAGTCCTCAAAAGATTGTTCCGTTTAGAGAAACTATTACATAATCGACCTCAGTCTATAAATGTCCCAGGTCAACTTGGCGTTGTGTTTAAAACGAGCCAGATAGAGGGACTGGCATTTTAGTGCAGGTCGTGGGAACTAAGGATGGGGATAGAGTACTCTGGCTTTGTCCAAAATAGACCTCTATTCCCTAAGTCGTTTGTCACTTGGGAGGCAGACTGGATGCTGCTGTGCTGTGTTTGCCATATTAGTTATTGTCCCTTCTGTGACACAGGGCCCTACTGGTTCTGAGAACCAGCTCCCTATCCCATCCCATCCCTCCTCTCTTCTCCCACCAACCATCAGTCACAGACACCGGGCCATACTCACTCCTAATGGATCTCTGACTGTGTCTGAAGAATTGTTAGATGAGATGAAGGAAATAAGTTTGTCACCTAAATTCTGTTTGGGGGATGAAGGTCAAATTCTGTTTGGGGGATGAGTTTGCAGGTCACCTAAATTCTGTTTGGGGGATGAGTTTGCAGGTCACCTACATTCTGTTT
Organism: Oncorhynchus gorbuscha; assembly: GCF_021184085.1. Classification (NCBI taxonomy): domain Eukaryota; kingdom Metazoa; phylum Chordata; class Actinopteri; order Salmoniformes; family Salmonidae; genus Oncorhynchus; species Oncorhynchus gorbuscha. Next base: position 7,319,476 of record NC_060186.1, read on the forward strand.
GGGGGATGAGTTTGCAGGTCACCTATATTCTGTTTGGGGGATGAGTTTGCAGGTCACCTACATTCTGTTTGGGGGATGAGTTTGCAGGTCACCTATATTCTGTTTGGGGGATGAGTTTGCAGGTCACCTACATTCTGTTTGGGGGATGAGTTTGCAGGTCACCTATATTCTGTTTGGGGGATGAGTTTGCAGGTCACCTATATTCTGTTTGGGGGATGAGTTTGCAGGTCACCTATATTCTGTTTGGGGGATGAGTTTGCAGGTCACCTACATTCTGTTTGGGGGATGAGTTTGCAGGTCACCTATATTCTGTTTGGGGGATGAGTTTGTCATTATTCTGTTTGGGGGATGACATACATTCTGTTTGGGGGATGAGTTTGATTAGAACATATAGCTTTCTAGAACAAGCTTTCTAGTACAAGAGGTGTCCAACAACAGTCATTGTGCTTATGAATTTTGGACAAATACTAGATGTATAGGCTACTAGGTTTGAAAAATTCAGCGTAAATGTAAATATGTCGAGGGCTGCCTGGTAGGCTACTGTTTATAGTGCTATGGCTGTTCACTGCGCACACCTATAGCAGGTGAAACCTTTAGTCACTATAGGCTATCAATAACCCTGGCACGGCCAGAATCACAATATATCCATAGAAACATATAGAACTAAGTGTTGAATCGCTTGTCATTGATATTACACACTAAATATAGCCTAGCTCCGTACCCAAGAAAAAGGCGGCAGCATTGGGGTAAATAAAAAATTAAAAGATATAAGTTTTTCAAAGGAAGTAGCGCCCTCTAGAGCCACCATTGCAGACTGCATAGGTTTTTTCCATCAAATTGGGCAGCAGACATTTTCAAGTCTATGATATGCGCCAAATTGTAAGTATCTGCTAAACAACATATTAACTCGACTAATTAACAAAATAACGAATCTGAATTATCGGACAGATATAAAACTGACGTTGAAGTAAACCTTCAATAACATTTCAGGACAAAATGGAATTCAATGGATTCTAACAAGATGTCAAAGTCATAATTTTGGTGTAACATGCCTGTCCAATAAACATCCTTCATCATCATCTGCTTCGGCCTGATGAAGCGGTCAAATCTATTTCTCGAGATTGATTAACGTTCCTTATAGCCATCTACGCTCAACTCATCGTGCCTAATTGTTTACAATCTGTTCGACGAAACATGGCTGCTGTCGAGTGAGCTGTTGACGGTGTTCCGAACAGTTACAAATCACTTATATATGTTCTCTTTAATGCTTCCTTTTAAATATTTTAATTCATAACAGTGTATTGTAACGGGGATTAGTTTCAGTAGTTTTCGTTTTACTTTGGAACAGATTCCTTCACCCGCGACAACGCGCCAGTTAGCATCACTAGCTAACTAGCTCAAGGAGAACAATGACGGCAAGCTCATCGGGTGGAAACACCTGTCTCACTGCTAAAGGGTTGGACATTAGTCTCGCAGCTCTGCAAAGACAAGATCCTTACATCGACAACATTGTAGATGTGGCGAGTCAAGTGGCGTTGTATACTTTCAACAACCGATCAAATGAATGGGTGAGTTAATAAGGGATGCTACCGCTGCTCTGTTCGCGCTCCCTTCTCCCTTCAACAAAGCTTCATGTTAAGTAACATCTTAACGGACTGATATGGATGCCACATTATAAACTAGTTTGCCAGGTTGAATTCACGTGGTTTTTGGGAGATGTGACTAGCCATAGCTATTATTCCAAGAAGCTAGAAAGCTAACATCACCCTATATCGCTTTCACGTCCCACTCGGAACAAGGAAACTCAAATGTCCGACTTGTTAACTGGTTGGACGCGGCACGTGTATAACCAACCTATTAACGAGTCGGACATCATCTAGTTCCGACTAACACGTTAACTTGGCAATAATGCCAGACCCACTATCTGCATTCGAGATGTCGCCGATGAATATGTCGCGTTTCAAACTGGGAGACAGCTCAGCAAGCGTTTTGTCAGAATCGGTTTGTGACTCACAAATTATGGAGTTTCGCAGAGCAACTATCTGAATTTACTCCCGTTACGGCCGTTACGGCCGATAGCGATGGAGTTGAGGATGAAGTGTTTTCAAGATGCATCTTTCCTGAAACACCATGTAGAGAGGAGGTCGCTAAAAGGCTCAGCATTGTCAATCGGACGTCTGCAGTGGCCATACAGCATTTACTGTTGTGCGGCCTCTGCAGAAGTCAACGCAAACATGCATTTTGCGCTTTGCAGAGCTGTTGTCAAGTGAGTTTGTGTTTTATACAGGAACTCCCGCCCCCACCTACATCAACCAATCATGTCAATGTTGAGATGTATGCAGTCCTCCACATTATTGCAACGTATGGAGCTTGATTTGTCTGGAGGCTCCACAATTGCATCTCACCCTCCATTCGAAGCCTCTGTCCACATTAACCGGATCAAACAGAAATAGTCTAAGTGTGTCTATACTGATAGGATGGAAAGGGAGCTCGGCTTTCTCCATTCAATACTTTCCTTAACATTTATAACTATTTCACAATACCGACGATGGATTAGCTCCTAGAGAGATATTACCACCTATCGTTTCTAATATTGAGGCAACTTATTCTGTTTACTCTACAAAAAGAGCTAAATCACAGGTTCGGCACGTTATTGTGCATGTTAAAGCAAATTTATGCTTGATCCAAAATGTAGTCAGAGGTTCCTATGGAAACGCGTCATACTCATGGTCAACAACTCGAACGCACACATACCGGGGCACATAGTACACATTGCCCTCCAGCTAGTTATTATTGTTAGATGTGGTGGACAAGAGTATTTATCACATCGCTACTAGTTTGTAAACAGATGACAGTTTTCAGACTAAATGTTGACATGGTAGCTAACTAGGTCAGTGAATATCAGCCACCCGGAACCAAATCTGATGCGTTTGCTTCTGGATTCTTGTCAATTCCAAGGTAACACAATGATGTTGAGACTGATTTTCATCACTTACAAATTGTGCACCAAACAAATGTAACAGTACAGCTTCCGTCCCTCTCCTCGCCCCGAACCAGGGACCCTCTGCACACATCAACCAGTCACTCACGAATCATCGTTACCCATCGCTCCACAAAAGGGGAACCACTACTTCTAGCTCTCAGAGCGAGTGACGTCACCGATTGAAACACTATTAGCGCGCACCTCCGCTAACTAGCTAGCCATTTCACATCGGCCACACACAAACAAATGATTGCAAAGTTAAACCATACAACTCTATGGATGAGGATGATTTTTAAGAATATTTGACAAAAACACAATTACTTGATGCAAGGTACAAAGTTTGGTGACATCAACAGAACGACGGTTTGTGCTGTTTGTGCAGTCAGTCTGTTCCCCAACTTAGCATCTGTTCCTTTAAGTCAATGTGTTCTCTTTGTGTGTAGAGTTGTGTAGTTTAACTTTGCAGTCATTCGTTTTTGTTTGTTTGTTTTGGTGTACATTTTAAAGTGAAAAATCTGGTCTTTCAGAATCATTCTGTTATCGTGGAATTGCCCACTTGGTTCTGAGGGTGGGGGGGTGACGGTGGTTAACCCCTCCCCTTTCACAAATAAATCAATAAAATATGCAGGTGTAGGAGCTCACCCAAAATAATGATTGGTCCAAATGGTCAGTGATGTAAAACCATGTCACCGGTAGACGTTGCTTCATAACCCTCATATCCCACAGCCTACGTAACATAACATATACGTAACAGTTAGCTTCTAACCCTCATATCCCACAGCCTACGTAACAGTTAGCTTCATAACCCTCATATCCCACAGCCTACGTAACAGTTTGCTTCATAACCCTCATATCTCACAGCCTACGTAACAGTGCTTCATAACCCTCATATCCCACAGCCTACGTAACAGTTTGCTTCATAATCCTCATATCCCACAGCCTACGTAACAGTTTGCTTCATAACCCTCATATCCCACAGCCTACGTAACAGTTAGCTTCATAACCCTCATCCCACAGCCTACGTAACCTTCATATCTCACAGCCTACGTAACAGTTTGCTTCATATAATAACCTCATATCATATCTCACAGCCTACGTAACAGTTTGGCTTCATAACCCTCATATCCCACAGCCTACGTAACAGTTGGCTTATAACCCTCATATCCCACAGCCTACGTAACAGTTAGCTTCTAACCCTCATATCTCAAGCCTACGTAACCTTCATAACCCTCATATCTCACAGCCTACGTAACAGTTTGCTTCATAACCCTCATATCCCACAGCCTACGTAACAGTTGGCTTCATAACCCTCATATCCCACAGCCTACGTAACAGTTGGCTTCATAACCCTCATATCTCACAGCCTACGTAACAGTTTGCTTCATAACCCTCATATCCCACAGCGTACGTAACAGTTTGCTGTGGATGTTAGGAGAGATCGTTGAAGACTCTGTTCAAGCAAATCCCTTTTCATGAACTCAACCTGAATCAGTTACTGTATGTTGTTTTTCAGGAGAAGACTGACGTGGAGGGGACCCTGTTTGTCTATACAAGGTATGATGGGTCTTTTACGATGCCCGCTAATTACTGTCTCTATGTACTTCCCCCTGAGCTTTGAATGTTGGTGGGGGTGCATCACAAATGGCACCCTATACCCTTTATGGTGTGTCACGTTTGACCAGGGCCCATAGTCAAATGTGTAGTGCACTACATAGGGAATAGGGTGCCATTTGGGACCGGTCTCTGTGTACTTCAGCTGTGAGCTGAGAAGCCTGCCTCCATCAGGTTAAATATAATGGGCTTAGTGGGTTAGCTACGTCAGCCCTCCCTTTGAACAGATTGGTTATCACTGAGTAGACTATTATGGTCTGTAGCCTTGAAGAGCCATGATTACTTCCACACACCCTATCCCACCCCAGGAAATAGGACGTAAACATGTAGAACCTTTCTGTTTCCTTGTATGACTACTTGAGCATGTAGAACCTTTCTGTTTCCTTGTATGACTACTTGAACATGTAGAACCTTTCTGTTTCCTTGTATGACTACTTGAACATGTAGAACCTTTCTGTTTCCTTGTATGACTACTTGAGCATGTAGAACCTTTCTGTTTCCTTGTATGACTACTTGAACATGTAGAACCTTTCTGTTTCCTTGTATGACTACTTGAGCATGTAGAACCTTTCTGTTTCCTTGTATGACTACTTGAACATGTAGAACCTTTTTGTTTCCTTTAGGACTATGACTACCTTTCTGTTTCCTTGTAGGACTACTTGAACATGTAGAACCTTTCTGTTTCCTTGTAGGACTACCATTCTGTTTCCTTGTATGAACATGTAGAACCTTTCTGTTTCCTTGTAGGACTACTTGATCATGTAGAACCTTTCTGTTTATGACCTTGAACAGGACTAGGACTTGAACATACATTACCTCTGTCGTAAGAAAATACACAAACTGGGATGCGTGCATGTAGTCACCTGTTGGTTTCCAGTCTGTTAGCACCTTACACTGGTTATTCAACTTGTATGTAATGTAAAGTACCTCCCTCCTGTCTACTTTAATATTAACTCTGGTATAAGGCCTGTGTAATGTCAAGTACCTGGTATAAGGCCTGTGTAATGTCAAGTACCCCTCCTGTCTACTTTAATATTAACTCTGGTATAAGGCCTGTGTAATGTCAACTCTGGTATAAGGCCTGTGTAATGTCAAGTACCTCCCTCCTGTCTACTTTAATATTAACTCTGGTATAAGGCCTGTGTAATGTCAAGTACCTCCCTCCTGTCTACTTTAATATTAACTCTGGTATAAGGCCTGTGTAATGTCAAGTACCTCCCTCCTGTCTACTTTAATATTAACTCTGGTATAAGGCCTGTGTAATGTCAAGTCCCTTAATTAAGGATCGGACCCCTTTTTTTAAACTTTCACCAAAAATGACATGCCCAAATCTAACTGCCTGTAGCCCAGGACCTGAAGCAAGGATATGCATATTCATGATACCATTTGAAAGGAAACACTTTGAAGTTTGTGGAAATGTGAAATGAATGTAGGAGAATATAACACATTAGATCTGGTAAAAGATAAACAAAAATAACATGTGTTTTTCTATAATTGTTTTGTTCCATCTTTGAAATGCGAGAGAAAGGCCAGACATTAACATAGGAGCCTAGGTGTAATTTAGACTGATCCAGTGAAGAATTACCTCACTACACAACATTTTGCATCAAGTCAGCCAGGAGTTTGCCCAAATGTGCCAGATTGGTAAATTTGTAAATTTTCAAGTACATAACTATAAAGAACATACAAAAATGCTATGCTAATAAAAAAATACAAGTTTACACACCCAGGAATGTCATACATGATGGATCATTAGCTTCCCTACAGAAAGCTAATGGGGCGGCAGGTAGCCTAGTGGTTAGAGCGTTGGAGTAGTAACCCAAAGTTTGCAAGATCGAATCCCCGAGCTGACAAGGTAAAAATCTGTCGTTCTGCCCCTTGAACAAGGCATTTAAACCACTGTTCCTAGCCCGTCATTGAAAATAAGAATGTGTTCTTAACTGACTTGCCTAATTAAATAAAGATAAATGACATTAGAAAGACATCTAGATGGCTAGGTGTGGAGCCAGAGACAGCTGTAAAGCCAGTTCCTACGTTTTAATATACAAATGTATTTAAACTACACTACATCTTATCTCTGGTCCCCTCGGAATGACAAATCAGAGCAGATCAGTACACCGTTTACCTTCTGAGGTGAATGTATCAAACCAGTTGCAGTGATAAGTGTTTTGTTGTTGTGCACTATGCTCCAACAGTAGCATGGTATTTTCTTTCTGTAATAGCTACTGTAAATTGGACACTGCAGTTAAATTAACAATAATTGAAGCTTTCTGCCCATATAAGACATGTCTATGTCCCGGAAAGTCTAGTCACATTATCGCCTATTGAGCAACAACTGTCCCGGTTTATGGACACCGATCCTGTAGAGGTTAACTCTTTCTATTCATGCCTTCCTGTTTGTCCTCAGGCTAGCATCTCCCAGACACGGCTTCACCATAATGAACAGGCTGAGTATGGAGAACCTGACTGAACCCATCACTAAAGACCTGGACTTCCAGCTGCAGGATCCGTTCCTGCTCTACAGGAATGCTCGCTGTAAGTCCCCTGCACTATTCAGTCTACCCACATAGAACCAGAGCTGTTAACCCTACCTACTTAGAACCTGGGCTGTTAACCCTACCTACTCAGAACCTGGCCTCGCTGTAAGTCCCCTGCACTATTCAGTCTACCTACATAGAACCAGGGCTGTTAACCCTACCTACTCAAACCTGGCCTTGCTGTAAGTCCCCTGCACTATTCAGTCTACCTACTCAGAACCAGGGCTGTCAACCCTACCTACTCAGAACCAGGGCTGTTAACCCTACCTACATAGAACCAGGGCTGTTAACCCTACCTACTTAGAACCAGGGCTGTCAACCCTACCTATTCTCAGAACCAGGGCTGTCAACCCTACCTACTCAGAACCAGGGCTGTTAACCCTACCTACTCAGAACCAGGGCTGTTAACCCTACCTACTCAGAACCAGGGCTGTTAACCCTACCTACTCAGAACCTGGGCTGTTAACCCTACCTACTCAGAACCAGGGCTGTTAACCCTACCTACTCAGAACCTGGCCTGCTGTAAGTCCCCTGCACTATTCAGCCTACCTACCCAGTACTGGGCATTTGAATACCTAGTGAAACATATGAACCAGCGAACTGCTTCCAACCACCTCGGGTCATGTACCGCTTATGTGCCGGAGGTGTGTTTACATCACCACGGGAACTATGTTCCCAGGAGGTGTGTTTACATCACCACGGGAACTATGTTCCCGGAGGAGGTGTGTTTACATCACCACTGGGGAACCATGTTCCCGGAGGAGGTGTGTTTACATCACCACGGGAACTATGTTCCCGGAGGAGGTGTGTTTACATCACCACGGGAACTATGTTCCCGGAGGAGGTGTGTTTACATCACCACGGGAACTATGTTCCCGGAGGAGGTGTGTTTACATCACCACGGGAACCATGTTCCCGGAGGAGGTGTGTTTACATCACCACGGGAAGTATGTTCCCGGAGGAGGTGTGTTTACATCACCACGGGAACTATGTTCCCGGAGGTGGTGTGTTTACATCACCACGGGTACTATGTTCCCGGAGGAGGTGTGTTTACATTACCACGGGTACTATGTTCCCGGAGGTGGTGTGTTTACATCACCACGGGTACTATGTTCCCGGAGGAGGTGTGTTTACATCACCACGGGTACTATGTTCCCGGAGGAGGTGTGTTTACATTACCACGGGAACTATGTTCCCGGAGGAGGTGTGTTTACATCACCACGGGTACTATGTTCCCGGAGGTGGTGTGTTTACATCACCACGGGTACTATGTTCCCGGAGGAGGTGTGTTTACATTACCACGGGTACTATGTTCCGGGGAGGTGGTGTGTTTACATCACCACGGGAACTATGTTGCCGGAGGAGGTGTGTTTACATCACCACGGGAACTATGTTCCCGGAGGAGGTGTGTTTACATCACCACGGGAACTATGTTCCCGGAGGTGTAGCTCTGTAGATGTTGATGTTTGCATTCCAGAACATATTTATTTCAGTCCTGCTAGGCTTCACGTCTCAGGAGATTTACATTTGATTAGACCAGAACTTACATTTCTAAAAAGAGATTGGACGTGAATCATGGTCAATACTACTGGAGAGTTCAGCGTAGTTTAAACAGATTGAAGATGCAGCTAACTTTCTACCATGTGGTGTAGTCCAGGAATCCTGGCCCATCATGGAACACTTCATTTAAATTAGAACTATTTGCGGAGTGCATATCAGACCTGGGTTCAAGCACTATTTGAAATCTTTCAACACAAACGTATAGCGTATCCCCTCGCCTGGCTGGAGTGCCTGATGGGTGGGATGTATAGCTCGGGGACTATTCAATTAGTCTGTTAACCCAGACAAGCTCAATGAAGCCCAGATAAAGTGGTTGAAATGACTTTGAATAGTATTTGAACCCAGGTCTGTTGCAGGCTGAGACTCAGTGCTGCAGACACACACACCCTGAGGAGAGGAGCCTGGAGCCGTCTCTAGTCTAGTGGCTGTGGCCCCACAGGTCCATATATGGTTCAGAGGTATTTTTGTGGCAGTAGTCCCGGGTTTGAGTGCCTCTGTGCCGGTTTTCTACCGCAAGTGTCCTGCCAACAGCAGATAGCCAGCCAGCCAGCCAGCCAGCCAGCCAGCCAGCCAGCCAGCCAGCCAGCCAGCCAGCCAGCCAACAGCAGATAGCCAGCCAGCCAGCCAGCCAGCCAGCCAGCCAGCCAACAGCAGATAGCCAGCCAGCCAGCCAGCCAGCCAGCCAGCCAGCCAGCCAACAGCAGATAGCCAGCCAGCCAGCCAGCCAACCAGCCAGCCAGCCAACTACTACGTTAGATACAAACCAACCTGTCATTATAAGTGGGACACACACACACACACACACACACACACACACACACACACACACACACACACACACACACACACACTGATGCACACACATCATTCTCAGTGACGGGCAGGTGGAATGCTTTGTTTGAAGATATTGCTGGACTCCTCGGTCTAATTATTAGACATTTACACACAAACACAACTATACGGGCGGTGAAAAACATATGTGAGTTATTTATATGTGTCAGACATCGCAAGAGCGTTAAGAACAACACACGTCCCTCAACATGACCTTTCACGAGAGGTCACAGAATCTTATCACGAAACAAGTATTTGGTTATGGGGTCATTAGCTGGTGGAAGAGCCAGCCAGGCCAATTTAGAATGTTGTCTCGACTGTGACATCACTGTGACATCACTGTGCCATTGACAGTAAGGGTTTCTGTTAGCCGGTAATAACCGGTTTTTGGACGAAAGAAAATAGTATATATATTTAAATAAACGAAATTGGTGCCAGCCAATTGTCTGGGAGGAGAAGAAAACATCCCATTGCAAAATAATCCTTTAAGTCTATTCGTTGATAGAAAAACATTTGACTGGTTGTGATTATTGGTCTATAGGTTAATTTGCATAATTTTGTGGAATTAAATTGGGGCGTGTGTACAGTATTCATTTATCTATCTTATTTATCACACCATACAGATAGAAATCTGTCAGACATCGCAAGAGCTGCTTCAGTATCTCAAACAGAAAATGCCCAGCCATTCTTATACATCAACCTTCATTGTCCAGAAATTCAACAGAAGTCTTCCTCAGTATACATTCATAACATCTACTTCATTGTTTTGAAACCTGAGTGTTTGATAACACATTATGAGGCTTGTCTTACCTTGGTTCAGAGTCGCCTAGTCAACATCTGTGGAGGCCATTCTTATACATCAACCTTCATTGTCCAGTAGCCTAGTCAACATCTGTGGAGGCCATTCTTATACATCAACCTTCATTGTCCAGTAGCCTAGTCAACATCTGTGGAGGCCATTCTTATACATCAACCTTCATTGTCCAGTAGCCTAGTCAACATCTGTGGAGGCCATTCTTATACATCAACCTTCATTGTCCAGTAGCCTAGTCAACATCTGTGGAGGCCATTCTTATACATCAACCTTCATTGTCCAGTAGCCTAGTCAACATCTGTGGAGGCCATTCTTATACATCAACCTTCATTGTCCAGTAGCCTAGTCAACATCTGTGGAGGCCATTCTTATACATCAACCTTCATTGTCCAGTAGCCTAGTCAACATCTGTGGAGGCCATTCTTATACATCAACCTTCATTGTCCAGTAGCCTAGTCAACATCTGTGGAGGCCATTCTTATACATCAACCTTCATTGTCCAGTAGCCTAGTCAACATCTGTGGAGGCCATTCTTATACATCAACCTTCATTGTCCAGTAGCCTAGTCAACATCTGTGGAGGCCATTCTTATACATCAACCTTCATTGTCCAGTAGCCTAGTCAACATCTGTGGAGGCCATTCTTATACATCAACCTTCATTGTCCAGTAGCCTAGTCAACATCTGTGGAGGCCATTCTTATACATCAACCTTCATTGTCCAGTAGCCTAGTCAACATCTGTGGAGGCCATTCTTATACATCAACCTTCATTGTCCAGTAGCCTAGTCAACATCTGTGGAGGCCATTCTTATACATCAACCTTCATTGTCCAGTAGCCAAAAGCACAGTCCTGGTTATATTAGCAGCCCGTGCTAGTTGTTGCATTGTCCCCTCGTTCTAACACATATTTTCATCTCTGTCACGTGGAGCCACTCTCATGTGCATGGCCCCGTTGACAATAGTGTTTTCTCCGCTACATCCGTGTGTAGCCTGCTGCCTTGTGCACGTTGCTGCGCTGGTAATGGGAAGAAATAATGGTTGATAATAACCGGTTGACTGTATCCGAGGCCTACTGGTGGTATGAATCTGGGATCTATCGTCCCACAGCTGTCCCATTCTGTCTGGAATAGACCATATTTCTGGGATCTATCGTCCCACAGCTGTCCCAGTCTGTCTGGAATAGACCATATTTCTGGGATCTATCGTCCCACAGCTGTCCCAGTCTGTTGGGAATAGACCATCGTCCCACAGCTGTCCCAGTCTGTTGGGAATAGGATTTCTGGGATTGTCCCACAGCTGTCCCAGTCTGTTTGGAATAGACCATATTTTGGGATCTATCGTCCCACAGCTGTCCCAGTCTGTTGGGAATAGACCATATTTCTGGGATCAATAGAAGCTGTAGTCTGTCTGGAAAGACCATATTTCTGGGATCTATTGTCCCACAGCTGTCCCATTCTGTTTGGAATAGTAGTTTGACTGTCCCAGTCTGCTAGAATAGTGGGGGATTCCCACAGCCTATTCTTTATAGTGCACTACGTTTGACCAGAGCCGATGCGTTCTAAATAGCACCCTATTCCCTTTTATAGTGCACTACGTTTGACCAGAGCCGATGCGTTCTAAATAGCACCCTATTCCCTTTTATAGTGCACTACGTTTGACCAGAGCCTATGCGTTCTAAATAGCACCCTATTCCCTTTATAGTGCACTACGTTTGACCAGAGCCGATGCGTTCTAAATAGCACCCTATTCCCTTTTATAGTGCACTACGTTTGACCAGAGCCGATGCGTTCTAAATAGCACCCTATTCCCTTTATAGTGCACTACGTTTGACCAGAGCCGATGCGTTCTAAATAACTCCCTATACCCTTTATAGTGCACTACGGTTGACCTGAGCCGATGCGTTCTAAATAGCACCCTATTCCCTTTATAGTGCACTACGTTTGACCAGAGCCCATGCGTTCTAAATAGCACCCTATTCCCTTTATAGTGCACTACGTTTGACCAGAGCCGATGCGTTCTAAATAACACCCTATTCCCTTTATAGTGCACTACGTTTGACCAGCACCAGGCCACTCTATAAGGAATAGTGTGCCATTTGGGACACAGACATATGACAAGTCTTTGAGGTTGTCCTTACCTCCTGGCCGTACGTAGGTGTATTCCATCTCTGTCTCTGTGATGAGCATCCCCTTGGCTGGCCCAACCTCCGGCTCCTCTTCAAGACGCTCATGTTTGGCTTTACGCTGGAACAACCTGCCCAACATAGTCCCTCGGAGACGATAGTCTAGTAGTGGTGTGGTGGAGCTGCTTCTAGGGGACAACGTTTAGACGACGTTTCCTCTGGTACTGCTGAGATACCAGTCTCCTGTCTGTCCTCTGGTACTGCTGAGATACTAGTCTCCTGTCTGTCCTCTGGTACTGCTGAGATACTAGTCTCCTGTCTGTCCTCTGGTACTGCTGAGGTACCAGTCTCCTGTCTGTCCTCTGGTACTGCTGAGGTACCAGTCTCCTGTCTGTCCTCTGGTACTGCTGAGATACTAGTCTCCTGTCTGTCTGCCCTCTGGTACTGCTGAGGTACCAGTCTCCTGTCTGTCCTCTGGTACTGCTGAGATACTAGTCTCCTGTCTGTCTGTCCTCTGGTACTGCTGAGATACTAGTCTCCTGTCTGTCTGCCCTCTGGTACTGCTGAGGTACCAGTCTCCTGTCTGTCCTCTGGTACTGCTGAGATACCAGTCTCCTGTCTGTCCTCTTCGTTTAACTCACCCTTTTGTTCTATGAGGAAATAATGAACCAATAGAACCCTTTCTCTGGTTTCCAATACTGAGGTACCTGGCCTGTCTCTCCCCCCTCCTGTCCCCGTCTGTCCTCTAACAGTACTGTCTTCTCAGAGAGACTGTCTGGTGTGAGACTGGGTAATGTCTCAGTCCTTCCCATAGAGAGTAGTATATGAGTCTAACCAGAGTAGTCCCCTGTAGCTACTAAGCTAAGTGGTTTCTCCTCAGCTCCTCCAGAGATCTCTCTCCTCGCTGCCCTCGCTGGTTCTTACATTTCCCAGGGCTTGGAGTGTCTGTCTGGTCCTTTTTCCAGGCGGTGACCTTTAGCTTGGCTCTCCACAGCCCCAGGCAGGCAGGCAGGGCAGTGCAGGGTACACAGCTCAGGGGGCAGACAGGATGGCAGCAGGCAGGCAGGGCAGTGCAGGGCACAGCTCAGAGGGCAGACAGGATGGCAGCAGGCAGGCAGATGGACACAGTAGCAGCTCCAACCTTAAGATCCAGCTACTCAGACCCGCTGTCCTCATTGACTCAGTTACTCTCTCACTGTAGTCTGTCTCTCTGTCAGTCAGGAGTCAACATGCTCTAGTCTACTGGCTGGCCTTCAGTCCCTCCGTCTCCGCCCTGTCGCCCCACCTCACTCTCCCCTCCTTTCTCTCTCCTTTCTTATCTCACCCCCTGTCCTCTTTTCTTTGGCCGACCGGCGTGCCAGAGCGTTATCTTCCTACGCGGCCTATTTGAGGCTGCGTGAGTTCTCACTGTGATGGTGACAGGAGAAGTGTTCCTGGTCTGCCTGTCAACGGGGCTCCTGTCTCAGTCACGCTGAGTAGAGTAGTGGCCTGGCTTCCAACTCCCACTGCTGCAGAGTCTCAATAAACCCCTCTACCCCACCACCTAATGAATGGGGCCCCAGCCTGCCCCTGACCCTGGGTAACTGCCACCCCAGCCTGCCCCTAACCCTGGGTAACTGCCACCCCAGCCTGCCCCTAACCCTGGGTAACTGCCACCCCAGCCTGCCCCTAACCCTGGGTAACTGCCACCCCAGCCTGCCCCTAACCCTGGGTAACTGCCACCCCAGCCTGCCCCTAACCCTGGGTAACTGCCACCCCAGCCTGCCCCTAACCCTGGGTAACTGCCACCCCAGCCTGCCCCTAACCCTGGGTAACTGCCACCCCAGCCTGCCCCTAACCCTGGGTAACTGCCACCCCAGCCTGCCCCTAACCCTGGGTAACTGCCACCCCAGCCTGCCCCTAACCCTGGGTAACTGCCACTGAGACATGTTGTGCTTTCTCATAGCACGTATCTGTCTGTAATATTGACGTTGGCTCCACTGACTAGTTATGAGACTAAGAAGGTCATGAGGTCATGGTGACAGAACCCAGAACCTCCACTTCATCCATAAACGATGCCATGAATCATGAACTAAACATCATGAGGAGATTAACACAGGACTAATTTTAATTAAAATGCCATTTATTTTACATCTTTGATTTCATCCATGGGTGGTCCCGAATGAACCCACTAGTTCCATGCTCTACCAACTGAGCTACAAAGTCATCACACTGTTTCTTAAAGTATTTTAGTTAAAAGTCATCACAGTTTCCAAGAAGTTAACGTGGTCTGGCATGAGTCATGCCTGATAAAGATGGTGCATTTTAATATAATGGCTGTAGGTTATCCCTGTGGGGGTTATATGTAGCACCTTCTCCACTGTGTCTCAATAGTGGAATATGTTGTGCTCTGCTGAACACAGCCCAGCCACCTCGTCCTGGAACCTAGCGGTATGTCTTCCGTTCCCGGGGATGTGAGGAATCATCCTGGATGAGCGCTGTCCCAGTAGGAGAAAGGGTTTAGCACCTTCTCCACCGTGGGGGGTTTATATGTAGCACCTTCTCCACTGTGGGGGGTTTATATGTAGCACCTTCTCCACTGTGGGGGTTTATATGTAGCACCTTCTCCACTGTGGGGGGTTTATATGTAGCACCTTCTCCACTGTGGGGGGTTTATATGTAGCACCTTCTCCACTGTGGGGGTTTATATGTAGCACCTTCTCCACTGTGGGGGTTTATATGTAGCACCTTCTCCACTGTGGGGGGTTTATATGTAGCACCTTCTCCACTGTGGGGGTTTATATTTAGCACCTTCTCCACTGTGGGGGTTTATATGTAGCACCTTCTCCACTGTGGGGGGTTTATATGTAGCACCTTCTCCACTGTGGGGGGTTTATATGTAGCACCTTCTCCACTGTGGGGGGTTTATATGTAGCACCTTCTCCACTGTGGGGGGTTTATATGTAGCACCTTCTCCACTGTGGGGGTTTATATGTAGCACCTTCTCCACTGGGGGGTTTATATGTAGCACCTTCTCCACTGTGGGGGTTTATATGTAGCACCTTCTCCACTGTGGGGGTTTATATGTAGCACCTTCTCCACTGTGGGGGGTTTATATGTAGCACCTTCTCCACTGTGGGGGGTTTATATGTAGCACCTTCTCCACTGTGGGGGGTTTATATGTAGCACCTTCTCCACTGTGGGGGGTTTATATGTAGCACCTTCTCCACTGTGGGGGGGTTTATATGTAGCACCTTCTCCACTGTGGGGGGGTGTAGCACCTTCTCCACTGTGGGGGGTTTATATGTAGCACCTTCTCCACTGTGGGGGGTTTATATGTAGCACCTTCTCCACCGTGGGGGGTTTATATGTAGCACCTTCTCCACTGTGGGGGGTTTATATGTAGCACCTTCTCCACTGTGGGGGGGTTTATATGTAGCACCTTCTCCACTGTGGGGGGGTTTATATGTAGCACCTTCTCCACTGTGGGGGGGTTATATGTAGCACCTTCTCCACTGTGGGGGGGGGGGTTTATATGTAGCACCTTCTCCACCGTGGGGGTTTATATGTAGCACCTTCTCCACCGTGGGGGGTTATATGTAGCACCTTCTCCACTGTGGGGGTTTATATGTAGCACCTTCTCCACTGTGGGGGTTTATATGTAGCACCTTCTCCACTGTGGGGGTTAATACATAGCACCTTCTCCACTGTGGGGGTTTATATGTAGCACCTTCTCCACTGTGGGGGGTTTATATGTAGCACCTTCTCCACTGTGGGGGTTTATATGTAGCACCTTCTCCACTGTGGGGTGGGGGGTGTTATATGTAGCACCTTCTCCACTGTGGGGGTTTATATGTGGCACCTTCTCCACCATGGGGGGTTTATATGTAGCACCTTCTCCACTGTGGGGGGTTATATGTAGCACCTTCTCCACTGTGGGGGGGGGTGTTATATGTAGCACTTTCTCCACTGTGGGGGTTTATATGTAGCACCTTCTCCACCGTGGGGGGTTTATATGTAGCACCTTCTCCACCGTGGGGGGTTTATATGTAGCACCTTCTCCACCGTGGGGGGGTTATATGTAGCACCTTCTCCACTGTGGGGGTTTATATGTAGCACATTCTCCACTGTGGGGGGTTTATATGTAGCACCTTCTCCACTATGGGGGGTTAATACATAGCACCTTCTCCACTGTGGGGGTTTATATGTAGCACCTTCTCCACTGTGGGGGTTTATATGTAGCACCTTCTCCACTGTGGGGGGTTTATATGTAGCACCTTCTCCACTGTGGGGTGGGGGGGGGTGTTATATGTAGCACCTTCTCCACTGTGGGGGGTTTATATGTGTCACCTTCTCCACCATGGTGGGGTTTATATGTAGCACCTTCTCCACTGTGGGGGGTTTATATGTAGCACCTTCTCCACTGGGGGTTTATATGTAGCACCTTCTCCACTGTGGGGGGTTTATATGTAGCACCTCCACTGTGGGGGTTTATATGTAGCACCTTCTCCACTGTGGGGGTTTATATGTAGCACCTTCTCCACTGGGGGTTTATATGTAGCACCTTCTCCACTGTGGGGGGTTTATATGTAGCAACTTCTCCACTGTGGGGGTTTATATGTAGCACCTTCTCCACTGTGGGGGTTTATATGTGGCACCTTCTCCACCGTGGTGGGGTTTATATGTAGCACCTTCTCCACCGTGGGGGGTTTATATGTAGCACCTTCTCCACTGGGGGGGGTTATATGTAGCACCTTCTCCACTGTGGGGGGGTTTATATGTAGCACCTTCTCCACTATGGGGGGGTTGTTATATGTAGCACTTTCTCCGCTGTGGGGGGGTTTATATGTAGCACCTTCTCCACCGTGGGGGGTTTATATGTAGCACCTTCTCCACCGTGGGGGGTTTATATGTAGCACCTTCTCCACTGTGGGGGGTTTATATGTAGCACCTTCTCCACTGTGGGGGGTTTATATGTAGCACCTTCTCCACTGGGGGGGTTTATATGTAGCACCTTCTCCACTGTGGGGGGTTTATATGTAGCACCTTCTCCACTGTGGGGGGTTTATATGTAGCACCTTCTCCACCGTGGGGGGGTTTATATGTAGCACCTTCTCCACCGTGGGGGGTTTATATGTAGCACCTTCTCCACTGTGGGGGGTTTATATGTAGCACCTTCTCCACTGTGGGGGGGGGGGTTTATATGTAGCACCTTCTCCACTGTGGGGGGTTATATGTAGCAACTTCTCCACCTACCACACACACACACACACATACCACACACACACACACACATACCACACACGCACACATACCACAAACACACACAGCAGTGAACCTAGCTCAGCAGTCGCCGACATTCATGGTTCAGGTTATTGTAGACTTTGGTTCACACAAACACGTGCTGTAACTGTGGTTCCTTTCTCCCAGTGTTTTGTGATGTCTGTGTAATGACTGCCGTGGCTCCAGCGCGTGTATTTAGCCGCGGCTCCAGCGCGTGTATTTAGCCGCGGCTCCAGCTCGTGTATTTAGCCGTGGCTCCAGCTCGTGTATTTAGCCGCGGCTCCAGCTCGTGTATTTAGCCGCGGCTCCAGCTCGTGTATTTAGCCGCGGCTCCAGCTCGTGTATTTAGCCGCGGCTCCAGCTCGTGTATTTAGCCGTGGCTCCAGCTCGTGTATTTAGCCGTGGCTCCAGCTCGTGTATTTAGCCGTGGCTCCAGCTCGTGTATTTAGCCGTGGCTCCAGCTCGTGTATTTAGCCGTGGCTCCAGCTCGTGTATTTAGCCGTGGCTCCAGCTCGTGTATTTAGCCGTGGCTCCAGCTCGTGT
The DNA here is from genome assembly GCF_021184085.1 of Oncorhynchus gorbuscha. NCBI lineage: Eukaryota > Metazoa > Chordata > Actinopteri > Salmoniformes > Salmonidae > Oncorhynchus > Oncorhynchus gorbuscha. The sequence goes on from NC_060186.1 coordinate 7,337,739, forward strand.
ATTTAGCCGTGGCTCCAGCTCGACTCCCATGGCTCCAGCTCGTGTATTTAGCCGTGGCTCCAGCTCGTGTATTTAGCCGTGGCTCCAGCTCGTGTATTTAGCCGTGGCTCCAGCTCGTGTATTTAGCCGTGGCTCCAGCTCGTGTATTTAGCCGTGGCTCCAGCTCGTGTATTTAGCCGTGGCTCCAGCTCGTGTATTTAGCCGTGGCTCCAGCTCGTGTATTTAGCCGTGGCTCCAGCTCGTGTATTTAGCCGTGGCTCCAGCTCGTGTATTTAGCCGTGGCTCCAGCTCGTGTATTTAGCCGTGGCTCCAGCTCGTGTATTTAGCCGTGGCTCCAGCTCGTGTATTTAGCCGTGGCTCCAGCTCGTGTATTTAGCCGTGGCTCCAGCTCGTGTATTTAGCCGTGGCTCCAGCTCGTGTATTTAGCCGTGGCTCTGTGTCTGAGGGGACTGATGTTGACGTCGCTGCTGCACTGTTTCATCTGGATTTAGATTGGAGCCTCCGTTATGTTGACTGACCTGTGACCTGTCTCTCGCTCCCTGCTCTCTCTCTGTGTCTCTCTCTCTGTGTCTCTCTCTCTCTCTCTCTCTGTGTCTCCCTCTGTGTCTCTCTCTCTCTCTGTATGTCTCTCTCTGTGTCTCTCTCTCTCTCTGTGTCTCTCTCTCTCTCTGTGTCTCTCTCTCTCTCTGTGTCTCTCTCTCTCTCTGTGTCTCTCTCTCTCTCTGTGTCTCTCTCTCTCTCTGTGTGTCTCTCTGTGTCTGTCTCTCTGTCTGTCTCTCTGTCTGTCTCTGTCTGTCTCTGTCTGTCTCTCTCTCTGTGTCCCTCTCTCTCTCTGTGTCCCTCTCTCTCTCTCTCTCTCTGTGTCTCTCTCTCTCTGTCTCTGTGTCTCTCTCTCTGTGTCTCTCTCTCTCTGTGTGTCTCTCTCTGTCTCTCTCTCTGTCTCTCTCTCTGTCTCTCTCTCTCTCTCTCTAGTAGCTATCTATGGCATCTGGTTCTATGATAAGGCGGACTGCCAGCGCATCGCAGAGCTTATGAAGTAGTGAGTAACACACTCCCTCCCTCTCTCTCTGTGTCCCCATGACACTGTCCCTGCATCATCACTCACTGGTAACCACCAGCTACTTGCCACTGGTGTGTGTGTCTACACTGCTGCACTAAAACTGTGTGTGTGTGTGTGTGTGTGTGTGTGTGTGTGTGTGTGTGTGTGTGTGTGTGTGTGTGTGTGTGTGTGTGTGTGTGTGTGTGTGTGTGTGTGTGTGTGTGTGTGTGTGTGTGTGTGTGTGTGTGTGTGTGTGTGTGTGTGTGTGTGTGTGTGTGTGTGTACACTGCTGCACTAAAACACTGGTGTGTGTGTGTGTACACTGCTGCACTAAAACACTGGTGTGTGTGTGTGTACACTGCTGCACTAAAACACTGGTGTGTGTGTGTGTACACTGCTGCACTAAAACACTGGTGTGTGTGTGTGTGTACACTGCTGCACTAAAACACTGGTGTGTGTGTGTCTACACTGCTGCACTAAAACACTGGTGTGTGTGTGTGTGTGTGTCTACACTGCTGCACTAAAACACTGGTGTGTGTGTGTGTCTACACTGCTGCAATAAAACACTGTGTGTGTGTGTGTGTGTGTGTGTGTGTGTGTGTGTGTGTGTGTGTGTGTGTGTGTGTGTGTGTGTGTGTGTGTGTGTGTGTGTGTGTGTGTGTGTGTGTGTGTGTGTGTGTGTGTGTGTGTGTGTGTGTGTGTGTGTGTCTACACTGTGTGTGTGTGTGTGTGTCTACACTGTGTGTGTCTACACTGCTGCACTAAAACACTGTGTGTGTGTGTCTACACTGCTGCACTAAAACACTGTGTGTGTGTGTGTGTGTACACTGCTGCACTAAAACACTGGTGTGTCTGTCTACACTGCTGCACTAAAACACGTGTGTGCGTGTGTGTGTACTACCATTGCCAGTTCACAACAGCACTGACCGACATAGACCAAACGACACTCACCTCTAACCTCTCCTCTCTCAGTCTGACGAAACAGGAACAGGCCCAGCGGGGTCAACGGGGTCAGGGGGGCTTGGTGTCTCCTCGAGCCCTGGAGGCAGCAGGGGACCCTGGGAAGGGACAAGGAGTGGACATCCTGCAGATGCTGACCAAAGCACGCAATGAGTATGACAAGGTAGGTCCCCACTGTATGTGTTAACCACTATGACAGGGTAGGTCCCCACTATGACAGGGTAGGTCCCCACTATGACAGGGTAGGTCCCCACTATGACAGGGTAGGTCCCCACTATGACAGGGTAGGTCCCCACTATGACAGGGTAGGTCCCCACTATGACAGGGTAGGTACCCACTATGACAGGGTAGGTCCCCACTATGACAGGGTAGGTCCCCACTGTATGCCTAATATTAAAGTAGTCTCGAGGTAATGCTCGCCCGAGGTAGAGTACCTCATGATAAGCTGTAGACCACACTGTCTACCAAGAGCGTTCTCACCGCCGTCTACAAACCGTTGCTGGTGCGAAGACCGCACTCCGTAGCCGATGTGAGAAAGACCTTTAAACAGGTCGCGGGGCCAGACGGGTTACCAGGACGTGGACTCGGCGCATGCGTGGACCAACTGGCAAGTGTCTTCACTGACATTTTTAACTTCTCCCTGTCTGAGTCTGTAATACCTACATATTTCAAACAGACCACCATCGTCCCTGTGCCCTAGGAAGCGAAGGTGGCCTGCCTAAATGATTACCGCCCCGTAGCACTCACGTCGGTAGGCATGAAGTGCTTTGAAAGGCTGGTCATGGTTCACATCAACACCATCATCCCAGAAACCCTAGACCCACTCCACACTGCCCTTTCCCACCTGGATAAAAGGAACCCCTTTGTGAGAATGCTGTTCATTGACGACAGCTCAGCGTTCAACACCATAGTCCCCTCACAGCTCATCACTAAGCTAAGGACCCTGGGACTGAACACCTCCCTTTGTAACTGGATCCTAGACTTCCTGATGCCCCCCAGGTGGTGAGGATAGGTAACAACACATCTGCCACGCTGATCCTCAACACGGGGCCCCTCAGAGGAGCGTGCTCAGTCCCCTCCTGTACTCCCTGTTCACCTACGACTGCGTGGCCAGGCACGACTCCAACACCATCAAGTTTTCCGACGACCCAGCGGTAGTAGGCCCGACCACCCAGCGGTAGTAGGCCTGATCACCCAGCGGTAGTAGGCCTGATCACCCAGCGGTAGTAGGCCTGATCACCCAGCGGTAGTAGGCCTGATCACCCAGCGGTAGTAGGCCTGATCACCCAGCGGTAGTAGGCCTGATCACCCAGCGGTGGTAGGCCCGATCACCCAGCGGTGGTAGGCCCGATCACCCAGCGGTGGTAGGCCCGATCACCCAGCGGTGGTAGGCCCGATCACCCAGCGGTGGTAGGCCCGATCACCCAGCGGTGGTAGGCCCGATCACCCAGCGGTGGTAGGCCCGATCACCCAGCGGTGGTAGGCCCGATCACCCAGCGGTGGTAGGCCCGATCACCGACAACGATGAGACAGCCTATAGGGATGAGGTCAGAGACCTGGTATTGTGGTGCCACGACAACAACCTCTCCATCAATGTGAGCAAGACAAAGGAGATGATTGTGGACTACAGGAAAAGGAAGACCGGACCCCATTCACATTGCCTGGTCTGTAGTGGAGCGGGTCGAGAGTTTCACGTTCCTTGGTTCCTTAACAAGCCATAAGACTGCTGGACTATTGATAAAATGGCCATCTGGACTATTTGGTTCACCCCCCCTTGTTTTTACACTGCTGCTACTCGCTGTTTATGGTCTATGCATAGTCACTTTACTCCTACCTACATGTGCCTCCACACTGACTCAGTACCGGTACCCCCTGTATATAGCCTCCACACTGACTCAGTACCGGTACCCCCTGTATATAGCCTCCACACTGACTCGGTACCGGTACCCCCTGTAATATAGTCTCGTTATTTTGTTACTTTTAAACAATTTTTTACTTAAGTTTATTTAGTAAATATTTTCTTAACCAACAATGCAGTGAAGAAAATGAAGGGCGTGTAATCGTTTCACAGTAAGGTCTACACCACGTTACCACTATGACAAGGTACTAACACACCACTACCACTAGGGGGCACTAAAGCATATAACAAGCCTTGTGATTCATGTACTTCTGAGGAAATAAGATGTCTGCAGCTGTATCATAATGTACCATACTAATGTATTCCTGAATGCACCATGTATGAAAATGGGTTAAATGAACGGACATCAATGTCCTGTTATTGTCTCTCTCTCTCCTCTCAGGGTGGCCAACCAGAGCCTAAAGAGATAATGCCTGTTATTGTCTCTCTCTCTCTTCTCAGGGTGGCCAACCAGAGCCTAAAGAGATAATGTCTGTTAATGTCTCTCTCTCTCAGGGTGGCCAACCAGAGCCTAAAGAGATAATGTCTGTTAATGTCTCTCTCCTCTCAGGGTGGCCAACCAGAGCCTAAAGAGATAATGTCTGTTAATGTCTCTCTCTCTCTCCTCTCAGGGTGGCCAACCAGAGCCTAAAGAGATAATGTCTGTTATTGTCTCTCTCTCTCTTCTCAGGGTGGCCAACCAGAGCCTAAAGAGATAATGCCTGTTAATGTCTCTCTCTCTCCTCTCAGGGTGGCCAACCAGAGCCTAAAGAGATAATGTCTGTTATTGTCTCTCTCTCTCTCTCTCCTCTCAGGGTGGCCAACCAGAGCCTAAAGAGATAATGTCTGTTAATGTCTCTCTCTCTCTCCTCTCAGGGTGGCCAACCAGAGCCTAAAGAGATAATGTCTGTTATTGTCTCTCTCTCTTCTCAGGGTGGCCAACCAGAGCCTAAAGAGATAATGCCTGTTATTGTCTCTCTCTCTCCTCTCAGGGTGGCCAACCAGAGCCTAAAGAGATAATGTCTGTTATTGTCTCTCTCTCTCTCTTCTCAGGGTGGCCAACCAGAGCCTAAAGAGATAATGCCTGTTATTGTCTCTCTCTCTCCTCTCAGGGTGGCCAACCAGAGCCTAAAGAGATAATGTCTGTTATTGTCTCTCTCTCTCTCTTCTCAGGGTGGCCAACCAGAGCCTAAAGAGATAATGTCTGTTATTGTCTCTCTCTCTCTCCTCTCAGGGTGGCCAACCAGAGCCTAAAGAGATAATGTCTGTTATTGTCTCTCTCTCTCCTCTCAGGGTGGCCAACCAGAGCCTAAAGAGATAATGTCTGTTAATGTCTCTCTCTCTCCTCTCAGGGTGGCCAACCAGAGCCTAAAGAGATAATGTCTGTTATTGTCTCTCTCTCTCTTCTCAGGGTGGCCAACCAGAGCCTAAAGAGATAATGTCTGTTATTGTCTCTCTCTCTCTTCTCAGGGTGGCCAACCAGAGCCTAAAGAGATAATGCCTGTTATTGTCTCTCTCTCTCTTCTCAGGGTGGCCAACCAGAGCCTAAAGAGATAATGCCTGTTATTGTCTCTCTCTCTCTTCTCAGGGTGGCCAACCAGAGCCTAAAGAGATAATGTCTGTTATTGTCTCTCTCTCTCTTCTCAGGGTGGCCAACCAGAGCCTAAAGAGATAATGCCTGTTATTGTCTCTCTCTCTCTTCTCAGGGTGGCCAACCAGAGCCTAAAGAGATAATGCCTGTTATTGTCTCTCTCTCCTCTCAGGGTGGCCAACCAGAGCCTAAAGAGATCGGAGGGTGTAGTGTCCTTAATACCAACCCCAGCCTGATCAAACCTATCCCTGTCAAGCCTATGGAGAGATATCCCCAGCCTGGGATACAGGAGAGGCCTGTTCAGGTACACAGAGCCTTTCACCTTATTCAACACAATGGAAATTGGTAGATTTTAAATGTGGTTTATCCACCCTGTGAATTAGTTGGGTTTTTTTTTTTAATGGTCAAATTGCTGATTTCTAACACAGTGTTGACCTGGTTTCACAGTTAGGCTCTACTGTTTGTTTTCCTTGTGTTCTCTCCTTTCTGTTTCACACCACCGATCTCTCCCCCTCTCTCTCTCCATCACCCTTTTCCTCTCTTAGGATGGTCGAGGAGAGCCCAGGCCTCTCTCTCTGGCCACTCTGTTTGGTGTCCAGCAGCCCAGAGCAGAGCTGGTCTCTCCCATGGCTGGGTCAGGAGGTCCAGGGTCCCAGCCCCAGGGGAAGCCTGGAGGTGTCCGCCCGGCGGTGGCCCGCTCCTTGTCCTACGACGACCCAGTCCAGGCCCAGCCCCATCTCCAGGCCCAGGAAGGGGGTCTGATCTCAGCTAGCAGCCCCCCGCAGCACTGCCCTGCCTTCCAGAAGCTCATGAAGGATGCCGCCTCCTCCTCCCAGCCTCAGAAGCAGCTCCAGAGAGGAGGTCCTATGGAGCAGCTCCAACCCGTCTGCGAGTCACCCGAGAACAGACTGCATGAGAACGGAGCCCCCTCTGTCCTCCACCATCAGACCCAGGCCAGACAAGACCCCATCCAGAGACTGTTCCAGAACCAGCCCACTTCCACCACCCCTTCAATGACCACCTCCGCTCCCTGTTGTCCTCGTCCTCCTCCTCTCATCCCTGGTCTCCAGTCTGCCCGTCCTCAGCCTCTCCTGGTGGATGCTTTGGGCTTCCCTGGTTCTCAACACCATCACCTCTCTCCTCACCAGGCCCGGCCGTTGTACTTCAGCCCCACCAAGCCCCCCCAGATGCTGGTCCCCATGTTGCCCTCACACCCCTCCCAGTCTCAACCTCCCCACCAACCCCAGCCTGGTCATCCTCAGTCACAGCCCTGTCACCCTTTCCACCCCTTCCAGCACCCCCAGCCCATATACCTCCAACCCCTGCCATGTCACCCCCAGCCGGGGCAGCTAACCGGTGTCGTCTCCCCCCATGAGCTGCTCCAGAGGCTGCAGCTGGTTCAACAGGAGCAGAGTCTGGTCCCGGAGCCCACTAGGCCTTCCTCTAACCTGGCTCCTCGCTTCCACGAGCCAGCCCCTCTAGCCCCCTCAGCCCCCCCAGCCATGGGGCAGCACGGCCAGCAGTCGGCTCATTCTACAGCCAGGTCTCTGGACAGTTTGGCTGACAAGAACTCTGCAGGCACCGCTGCTCAGAAGTTCCAGGTAAATACTAAATATATATATATATATCTGACTAAAGGACTGTAAAATACTAAATATATATATATATATATCTGACTCAAAGGACTGTAAAACACTAAATATATATATATATCTGACTCAAAGGACTGTAAAACACTAAATATATATATCTATCTGACTCAAAGGACTGTAAAATACTAAATATATATATCTATCTGACTCAAAGGACTGTAAAACACTAAATATATATATCCTATCTGACTCAAAGGACTGTAAAACACTAAATATATATATATATATATATATATATATATATCTGACTCAAAGGACTGTAAAACACTAAATATATATATATATCTGACTCAAAGGACTGTAAAACACTAAATATATATATATATCTGACTCAAAGGACTGTAAAACACTAAATATATATATATATCTGACTCAAAGGACTGTAAAACACTAAATATATATATATATCTGACTCAAAGGACTGTAAAACACTAAATATATATATATATCTGACTCAAAGGACTGTAAAACACTAAATATATATATATATCTGACTCAAAGGACTGTAAAACACTAAATATATATATATATCTGACTCAAAGGGACTGACTCAAAGGACTGTAAAACACTAAATATATATAAATCTGACTCAAAGGACTGTAAAACACTAAATATATATATATATCTGACTCAAAGGACTGTAAAACACTAACTAAATATATATATATATCTGACTCAAAGGACTGTAAAACACTAAATATATATATCAAAGGACTGTAAAACACTAAATATATATATCCTATCTGACTCAAAGGACTGTAAAACACTAAATATATATATATATATATATATCTGACTCAAAGGACTGTAAAACACTAAATATATATATATATATATCTGACTCAAAGGACTGTAAATACTAAATATATATATCCTATCTGACTCAAAGGACTGTAAAATACTAAAATATATATATCCTATCTGACTCAAAGGACTGTAAAATACTAAATATATATATCCTATCTGACTCAAAGGACTGTAAAAAATAAATATATATATCCTATCTGACTCAAAGGACTGTAAAAAATAAATATATATATCCTATCTGACTCAAAGGACTGTAAAATACTAAATATATATATATATATATATCTGACTCAAAGGACTGTAAAATACTAAATATATCCTATCTGACTCAAAGGACTGTAAAATACTAAATATATATATCCTATCTGACTAAAGGACTGTAAAATAAACTAAATATATCCTATCTGAGTCAAAGGACTGTAAAATAAACTATATATATCCTATCTGACTCAAAGGACTGTAACAAAGTGCTGGAGTGGTTTTGCACAGGGAGGGATCTGTGTTTGTGGAAGTAAGGTCTCTGTCTCTAACCATCTCCTCTCTGTCTCCAGGTGATCTCCCCCCAGCGTATCCCAGCCACAGTGGCACCTACCCTGCTCCTGTCCCCCAGTGTCTTCTCCCAGGCCAAGCGCCCCCAGGCCAAAGCCTCTGGGGACACCCACTGCCCCCCTGGCCCTCATCCTCCCTCAGCCCTCCTGGCCCCACAGGCCCCAGACGACCCCCAACCCAGGGGCCTCTCTAAGAGCCAGCTCCAGGCCACCCTGCTGCACCTCATACAGGTAGGAGAGAGGAGGAGCCAGGCTGGTTTTACAGGAACAAAGTTACACTTGATTCAGAAGCTCTGTTGGCTGTGGGTGCACTTGATTCAGAAGCCCTGTTGGCGGTGGGTGCACTTGATTTAGAAGCCCTGTTGGCGGTGGGTGCACTTGATTCAGAAGCCCTGTTGGCGGTGGGTGCACTTGATTCAGAAGCCCTGTTGGCTGTGGGTACACTTGATTCAGAAGCCCTGTTGGCGGTGGGTGCACTTGATTCAGAAGCCCTGTTGGCGGTGGGTGCACTTGATTCAGAAGCCCTGTTGGCGGTGGGTGCACTTGATTCAGAAGCCCTGTTGGCGGTGGGTGCACTCGATTCAGAAGCCTTGTTGGCGGTGGGTGCACTCGATTCAGAAGCCCTTGTTGGCGGTGGGTGCACTCGATTCAGAAGCCCTGTTGGGGGTAGGTGCACTCGATTCAGAAGCCCTGTTGGGGGTAGGTGCACTCGATTCAGAAGCCCTGTTGGGGGTAGGTGCACTCGATTCAGAAGCCCTTTTGGGGGTAGGTGCACTCGATTCAGAAGCCCTGTTGGGGGTAGGTGCACTCGATTCAGAAGCCCTGTTGGGGGTGGCTGCACTCGTTTCAGAAGCCCTGTTGGGGGTGGGTGCACTCGTTTCAGAAGCCCTGTTGGGGGTGGGTGCACTCGATTCAGAAGCCCTGTTGGGGGTGGGTGCACTCGATTCAGAAGCCCTGTTGGGGGTGGGTGCACTCGTTTCAGAAGCCCTGTTGGGGGTGGGTGCACTCGATTCAGAAGCCCTGTTGGTGGTAGGTGCACTCTATTCAGAAGCCCTGTTGGGGGTAGGTGCACTCGATTCAGAAGCCCTTTTGGGGGTAGGTGCACGTGATTCAGAAGCCCTGTTGGCAGTGGGTGCACGTGATTCAGAAGCCCTGTTGGGGTGGGTGCACTCGATTCAGAAGCCCTGTTGGGGGTGGGTGCACTCGAGCCCTGTTGGGGGTTCAGAAGCCCTGTTGGGGGTGGGTGCACTCGATTCAGAAGCCCTGTTGGGGGTGGGTGCACTCGATTCAGAAGCCCTGTTGGGGGTGGGTGCACTTGTTTCAGAAGCCCTGTTGGGGTGGGTGCACTCGATTCAGAAGCCCTGTTGGGGGTGGGTGCACTTGATTTAGAAGCCCTGTTGGCGGTGGGTGCACTTGTTTCAGAAGCCCTGTTGGGGGTGGGTGCACTTGATTCAGAAGCCCTGTTGGAGGTGGGTGCACTCGTTTCAGAAGCCCTGTTGGGGGTGGGTGCACTCGTTTCAGAAGCCCTGTTGGGGGTGGGTGCACTCGTTTCAGAAGCCCTGTTGGGGGTGGGTGCACTCGTTTCAGAAGCCCTGTTGGGGGTGGGTGCACTCGTTTCAGAAGCCCTGTTGGGGGTGGGTGCACTCGTTTCAGAAGCCCTGTTGGGGGTAGGTGCACTCATAAAGAAATTTGAGCATTTTTTTAGATATAAGCTTTTTGTTCCGTTTGGAACTTTTCTGGGATCTTTTATTTCAGCTCATGAAACATGGGACCAAGACTTTACATGTTTCTATTTCTCTTCAATGTATTTACATAACAAGACTAGCAATTCTGCAGGCGTCAAACTCTCCCCTCCTTGAAGAAGCAGCTGGTCTCACACAGCCAAATGGTTTGTCCTGGTTCCTGCCTTTATGTTTATATTCACTGTCTTTCTGCTCAGGGCACCGTCAGAGACACAATGTTTATGTTCAGTCTTTGTTCAGCCAGACAGTCTTGCCAAAGGACCTTGAGGTTATTCAACGAAGTGCAGACAGACAGACACTGTCCTGCTAAAGAGAGCTGTTTCAGACCAGCGCAGACAGACGGACACTGTCCTGCTAAAGAGAGCTGTTTCAGACCAGCACAGACAGACACTGTCCTGCTAAAGAGAGCTGTTTCAGACCAGCGCAGACAGACAGACACTGTCCCTAAAGAGAGCTGTTTCAGACCAGCACAGAAGACACTGTCCTGATAAAGACAGCTGTTTCAGACCAGCGCAGACAGACAGACACTGTCCTGATAAAGAGAGCTGTTTCAGACCAGCACAGACAGACACTGACACTGTCCTGTCCTAAAGAGAGCTGTTTCAGACCAGCGCAGACAGACAGACACTGTCCTGATAAAGAGAGCTGTTTCAGACCAGCGCAGACAGACACTGTCCTGATAAAGAGAGCTGTTTCAGACCAGCGCAGACAGACAGCTGTTTAAAGACCTGTTTCAGACCAGACAGACAGACACTGTCCTGATAAAGAGAGCTGTTTCAGACCAGCGCAGACAGACAGACACTGTCCTGATAAAGAGACACTGTCCTGCTAAAGAGAGCAGACACTGTCCTGATAAAAGAGAGCTGTTTCAGACCAGCGCAGACAGACAGACACTGTCCTGATAAAGAGAGCTGTTTCAGACCAGCAGACAGACAGACACTGTCCTGATAAAGAGAGCTGTTTCAGACCAGCGCAGACAGACAGACACTGTCCTGATAAAGAGAGCTGTTTCAGACCAGCGCAGACAGACAGACACTGTCCTGATAAAGAGAGCTGTTTCAGACCAGCGCAGACAGACAGACACTGTCCTGATAAAGAGAGCTGTTTCAGACCACTGTCCTGCTAAAGCAGACAGACAGACACTGTCCTGATAAAGAGAGCTGTTTCAGACCAGCGCAGACAGACAGACACTGTCCTGATAAAGAGAGCTGTTTCAGACCAGCGCAGACAGACAGACACTGTCCTGATAAAGAGAGCTGTTTCAGACCAGCGCAGACAGACAGACACTGTCCTGATAAAGAGAGCTGTTTGAGACAACACTGTCCTGATAAAGAGAGCTGTTTCAGACCAGCGACAGACAGACACTGTCCTGACACTGTTTCAGACCAGCGCAGACAGACAGACACTGTCCTGATAAAGAGAGCTGTTTCAGACCAGCGCAGACAGACAGACACTGTCCTCTAAAGAGAGCTGTTTCAGACCAGCGCAGACAGACAGACACTGTCCTGATAAAGAGAGCTGTTTCAGACCAGCGCAGACAGACAGACACTGTCCTGATAAAGAGAGCTGTTTCAGACCAGCGCAGACAGACAGACACTGTCCTGATAAAGAGAGCTGTTTCAGACCAGCGCAGACAGACAGACACTGTCCTGATAAAGAGAGCTGTTTCAGACCAGCGCAGACAGACAGACACTGTCCTGATAAAGAGAGCTGTTTCAGACCAGCGCAGACAGACAGACACTGTCCTGATAAAGAGAGCTGTTTCAGACCAGCGCAGACAGACAGACACTGTCCTGATAAAGAGAGCTGTTTCAGACCAGACAGACAGACAGACACTGTCCTGCTAAAGAGAGCTGTTTCAGACCAGCGCAGACAGACACTGTCCTGATAAAGAGAGCTGTTTCAGACCAGCGCAGACAGACAGACACTGTCCTGATAAAGAGAGCTGTTTCAGACCAGCGCAGACAGACACTGTCCTGATAAAGAGAGCTGTTTCAGACCAGCGCAGACAGACAGACACTGTCCTGATAAAGAGAGCTGTTTCAGACCAGCGCAGACAGACAGACACTGTCCTGATAAAGAGAGCTGTTTCAGACCAGCGCAGACAGACAGACACTGTCCTGAGCTGTTTCAGAAAGACAGACAGACACTGTCCTGTTTCAGACCAGCGCAGACAGACAGACACTGTCCTGATAAAGAGAGCTGTTTCAGACCAGCGCAGACAGACAGACACTGTCCTGATAAAGAGAGCTGTTTCAGACCAGCGCAGACAGACAGACACTGTCCTGATAAAGAGAGCTGTTTCAGACCAGCGCAGACAGACAGACACTGTCCTGATAAAGAGAGCTGTTTCAGACCAGCGCAGACAGACAGACAGACACTGTCCTGATAAAGAGAGCTGTTTCCAAATACTAATGTCTTGTTTGTATTCCACACTCCTGATCAGAGTACTATGTCTTGTTTGCTTATCTCTAACTCTCTAACCTCTCTCTCTCTTCTCTACTTCTCTCTAATTGGTTCTTCTCTCTCTTTCTCTCTAATTGGCTCTTCTCTCTCTTTCAGAACGACAGTTCCTTCCTGGATACCATCTATGAGTCCTACGCCCAACGCTTCTCCACGGACGCCACTGCGAACAAGTTCTGAGGCACCCAATAGAGACATGTTTCAGGGTCCTGTTGAATGAGGCACCCAATAGAAACATGTTTCAGGGTCCTGTTGAATGAGGCACCCAATAGAAACATGTTTCAGGGTCCTGTTGAATGAGGCACCCAATAGAAACATGTTTCAGGGTCCTGTTGAATGAGGCACCCAATAGAAACATGTTTCAGGGTCCTGTTGAATGAATAGAAACATGTTTCAGGGTCCTGTTGAATGAGGCACCCAATAGAAACATGTTTCAGGGTCCTGTTGAATGAGGCACCCAATAGAAACATGTTTCAGGGTCCTGTTGAATGAGGCACCCAATAGAAACATGTTTCAAAACGCTTTGCAACAGGAAGTTGAAAAAATAATAATTTCTTCTGGGACGAGTCCAGGGAGCCCCTCTCCCTGTTTGTCTGGTTTCTTCCATCAGGTGCCTAATGAGTGAGTCCCTGGGGACATGCCCAAACCGACACAATCATTTTATAATCTAAACCATTTGCTGATCCAGCTAAATTCGTCTTCCTAATGTGAGCGCTGTGGATGTAACCTGTGGATTCAGATTACAGGGACATTTGATTTTTGCCATGTTTTTATCGTAAAAAAATAAAAAGAATTGAAAGGTTGAATGGAATATTGTAGTAAAAACTCTCAAACAATTGTGTATGTTTTGGAATGACTGAACTTGGTTTTAAAGATACCTCTCTTAACTAAAATGATTTTCCAGGCATTTGATAATGTTTAATTCACTTGGAAGTTGGATGAGTTTATTTGAACACTTTATTAAGTGGAAAGTCCTGTTTTTAAAATAGACAATATTTCAAATCCTTAACCTTGAGCTACCTCACAGAAGTGAACCTCTGTTGAGGTAAAAGTTTCCCACAGGAGGAATCACACCTTACTGTAGAACCTGGCATTTATTTTCATCATGCGATTTCCAGATGCCTGAAACTCAAAATGTACAACGACACGGTTCTTTCAGAATCTTCTGAGCTCACACGTGCTAGACTAGTTTGATAGACCGTTTATATGTGTCAAGCAAAGGGTTTAAGAAACTATTTTGTGTTACGAGAGAGAGATAATAGAATAGTTTGTCTATTTTTCTATGCCGTTGTCATACAAGGACATTTTAAAAACGCATTTTAAAAACACAATGTTGCAATGACCTACTGACACAGGAAGTGTTTTAACGTACACAATCTGGCATTTATCAATTATTTTTAAACCCGTGGAATCTGGAGTCCCATCATTTTTTTGTTCTTTTGGTTTTGAAAACCACTTTTCTTTTCTTCTAGGAGTCAAACATTAAGTGGCTGAAAAGCCCACTTCATAACTTGTTTCTTCTGTAATGATTAAACCGTCTCTGGACCACAACTGATTTGGAAATAAATGAATGTCTTCTTCAAACATGTGGCTCTGGGTGAAGTTTCCTCTAGGAACAGATCTAGAATCAGCTTCCCCTTCCACAATATTAACCTTAACCATTAGTGGGAGAAATGCTAAACTGACCTAAGATCAGCATCTACGGGCAGCTTCACTCTACTTTATTTTAAGAGAAAAAGGGGCTGCCTCCAAAAATTAACCCTGTTCCCTTAATAGTGCACTACCTTTTTCACCAGAGCCCTACTGCACCATAGAGGGAGTAGAGTGCCCTTTGGGACCTTTTTACAGAGTTGTACTTCTACCCAGTCCGTCTGTCCTTGGGATGTGGACAAAGTGACTTAGGAATTTTACAGTTTGGAAATGTGTTTTCCACTGTCATCTACAGGAGCAGTCAGGGACTAGTTTACTTTGTGGAGGGGGGGTCCACTTCTCAAGTGCTTTGTGGAGGGAGGGGGTCCACTTCTCAAGTGCTTTGTGGAGGGGGTCCACTTCTCAAGTGCTTTGTGGAGGGGGTCCACTTCTCAAGTGCTTTTTGTGGAGGGGGGGGTCCACTTCTCAAGTGCTTTGTGGAGGGAGGGGGGTCCACTTCTCAAGTGCTTTGTGGAGGGGGGTCCACTTCTCAAGTGCTTTGTGGAGGGGGGTCCACTTCTCAAGTGCTTTGTGGAGGGGGGTCCACTTCTCAAGTGCTTTGTGGAGGGGGGTCCACTTCTCAAGTGCTTTGTGGAGGGGGGTCCACTTCTCAAGTGCTTTGTGGAGGGGGTCCACTTCTCAAGTGCTTTGTGGAGGGGGGGTCCACTTCTCAAGTGCTTTGTGGAGGGGGTCCACTTCTCAAGTGCTTTGTGGAGGGGGAGTGCCTTGTGGGGGTCCACTTCTCAAGTGCTTTGTGGAGGGGGTCCACTTCTCAAGTGCCTTGTGGAGGGAGGGGGGGTCCACTTCTCAAGTGCTTTGTGGAGGGAGGGGGTCCACTTCTCAAGTGCCTTGTGGAGGGAGGGGGGTCCACTTCTCAAGTGCTTTTGGAGGGGAGGGGGTCCACTTCTCAAGTGCTTTGTGGAGGGGAGGGGGGGGGTCCACTTCTCAAGTGCTTTGTGGAGGGAGGGGGTCCACTTCTCAATGGCTTTCCTTTCTATGTTACAAGTGAGATCATGCAGATATTGATTTTAAAACACTGTTTTCAAGACATCTATTCTCAATAAGTCTGTCTTTCTCACACCCCAGCCAGTATTGATAGGCCAGGACTAATTATCTCCCAACCTGGACTGAACACTGCAGTCGTTTTCCAAGAGACCGATCCATTTCCATTTGTCAAACCCACTCACGCACACAAAGTACAACCCGATAATTAGACCTGTACCCTGGTCCCTTGCTAGTCAGGGTGGTAAGAGGGAGGGTTATTATATTGATTGTATATTTGGGCATTTAGTTATGCTACAAAAAGTATTGTTTGTAACTACAGGACCAGTCAATAGCTTGGACACATCTCCTCATTCCAGGGTTTCTCTTTATTTGTACTATTTTCTACATTGTAGAATAATAGTGAAGACCTCAAAACTATGAAATAACACATATGGAATCATGTAGTAACCAAAAAAGTGTTAAACAAATGAAAATATATTTTATATTTGCGATTCTTCAAAGTAGCCAGCCTTTGTCTTGATGACAACTTTGTACACTCTTGGCATTCTTGAAAAACCATTGAATGAGTAGCTGTGTCCAAACTTATGACTGGTACAATATGTTTTAATGATTTAAGTTTAAAATCTCTGATATTTATCATCATATTACATGATTGTACGCTGAATGCATTTCTGTAAGGAGCTCGTTGTGTAAAATGACAAAGGTGATCTGTCCTTCCTTCGCTGTTACCAAAGTAACACCTGTTAGCTTGTGTGCTTCTCCTGACTCATTCTACGGCTCTCTGAAATGTCTGAAACATCTCTCCTCTCCTCCT
Organism: Oncorhynchus gorbuscha; assembly: GCF_021184085.1. NCBI lineage: Eukaryota > Metazoa > Chordata > Actinopteri > Salmoniformes > Salmonidae > Oncorhynchus > Oncorhynchus gorbuscha. Next base: position 7,353,946 of record NC_060186.1, read on the forward strand.
CCTTCATGGAACTGATGTGGAAACATCCCAGGTGAAATCCAGAGAGATTTCACCATACTGTTTCCACCTGTCAAGTGCTTTTTTTATTTTACCTTTATTTAACTAGGCAAGTCAGTTAAGAACAAATTCTTATTTACAATGACGGCCTAGAAACAGTGGGTTAACTGCCTGTTCAGGGGCAGAACGACAGATTTCTACCATGTCAGCTCGGGTGTTTGAACTTGCAACCTTCCGGTTACTAGTCCAACACTAACCACTAGGCTACGCTTCCGCCCCAAAGCGTTGCAGATAAATGGAGGAGAGGACAGACTTCCAGGACGTTGAGAGACAGAGCTCCAAATGTAAATAAATGGGAAGACACTCTGAGGGGGAAGTCGAGGAAGCTGTTCAGTTACTCCCAATCCGACAGGAAGCTTATCAGGAAGAAAACCGAAGTGGTGATTGACAGATTGAATCGGTCTGGAGGAAATGGAATGGCTGCTCCTCCCCTATGGTGGCCCCGGAGGGACATTAGAAACCAACAATAATGACCTGTCAATCAACATGTAGGTTGTTCTCGGTGTCTCTATCTCCAGCTCTCTTTCCCTGTCTTCATTCATAAAGGCTGTATTGGCATGTAGAGTGTCTCTATCTCCAGCTCTCTTTCCCTGTCTTCATTCATAAAGGCTGTATTGGCATGTAGAGTGTTACATCTCTCTCTCTCTGTCCCCTTTTCTTCCTCTTTAGTGTCTGTCTGTCTAGAGCCTGTCTGTCTAGGGCCTGTCTGTCTAGGGCCTGTCTGTCTAGGGCCTGTCTGTCCAGGGCCTGTCTGTCTAGGGCCTGTCTGTCTAGGGCCTGTCTGTCTAGAGCCTGTCTGTCTAGGGCCTGTCTGTCTAGGGCCTGTCTGTCTAGGGCCTGTCTGTCTAGGGCCTGTCTGTCTAAGACCTGTCTGTCTAGGGCCTGTCTGTCTAAGACCTGTCTGTCTGTCTAGGGCCTGTCTGTCTGTCTAGGGCCTGTCTGTCTGTCTAGGGCCTGTCTGTCTAAGTCCTGTCTGTCTAAGGCCTGTCTGTCTAGGGCCTGCCTGTCTAGGGCCTGCCTGTCTAGGGTCTGTCTGTCTAGGGTCTGTCTGTCTGTCTAGGGTCTGTCTGTCTGTCTAGGGTCTGTCTGTCTGTCTGTCTAGGGCCTGTCTGTCTAGGGCCTGTCTGTCTAGGGCCTGTCTGTCTAGTGCCTGTCTGTCAAGGGCCTGTCTGTCTAGGGCCTGTCTGTCTAGGGCCTGTCTGTCTAGCGCCTGTCTGTCTAGCGCCTGTCTGTCTAGGGCCTGTCTGTCTAGGGCCCTCAAACTCAACCCTGGACCTGTAAGTCAGTACCACCATGTTGTCATTGTCCCCCTCTAATCAGGGACTGATTTAAACCTGGGATCTCAGGTGTGTGCTTTAATGATAAGGTAGAACAGAAAGGCAGCAGGCTCTGGACCTCGTAGGGTCAGAGTTCAGGACCCCTGGACTAGTATTTGGCCCATGAGTTGAACCAGGCCAGTGTGAACTACAGCCAGTCAGTGGACAGACAGACAGACAGAAACCAGACCAGTGTGAACTACAGCCAGTCAGTGGACAGACAGACAGACAGAAACCAGACCAGTGTGAACTACAGCCAGTCAGTGGACAGACAGACAGACAGAAACCAGACCAGTGTGAACTACAGCCAGTCAGTGGGTGGACAGACAGACAGACAGACACCAGACCAGTGTGAACTACAGCCAGTCAGTGGACAGACAGACAGACAGACAGAAACCAGACCAGTGTGAACTACAGCCAGTCAGTGGACAGACAGACAGACAGACAGACAGACAGACAGACAGACAGACAGACAGACAGACAGACAGACAGACAGACAGACAGACAGACAGACAGAAACCAGACCAGTGTGAACTACAGCCAGTCAGTGGACAGACAGACAGACAGACAGACAGACAGACAGACAGACAGACAGACAGACAGACAGACAGACAGACAGACAGACAGACAGACAGACAGACAGACAGACAGACAGACAGACAGACAGACAGACAGACAGACAGACAGACAGACAGAAACCAGACCAGTGTGAACTACAGCCAGTCAGTGGACAGACAGACAGACAGACAGACAGACAGACAGACAGACAGACAGACAGACAGACAGACAGACAGAAACCAGACCAGTGTGAACTACAGCCAGTCAGTGGACAGACAGAAACCAGACCAGTGTGAACTACAGCCAGTCAGTGGACAGACAGAAACCAGACCAGTGTGAACTACAGCCAGTCAGTGGACAGACAGAAACCAGACCAGTGTGAACTACAGCCAGTCAGTGGACAGACAGACAGAAACCAGACCAGTGTGAACTACAGCCAGTCAGTGGACAGACAGACAGAAACCAGACCAGTGTGAACTACAGCCAGTCAGTGGACAGACAGAAACCAGACCAGTGTGAACTACAGCCAGTCAGTGGACAGACAGACAGAAACCAGTCATGTTATTTCCTCAGCTGAAACCAGACCAGTTTGAAACAGCCAGTCAGTGGAGACAGACAGAAACCAGACCAGTGTGAACTACAGCCAGTCAGTGGACAGACAGAAACTGTGAACAGGCCAGTCAGTGGACTACAGCCAGTCAGACAGTGGACAGACAGACCAGAAACCAGACCAGTGTGAACTACAGCCAGTCAGTGGACAGACAGACTTTCTCACCAGACCAGTGTCTCAGACAGCCTCTCAGTGGACAGACAGACAGAAACCAGACCAGTGTGAACTACAGCCAGTCAGCCAGTCAGGGACAGACAGAAACCAGACCAGTGTGGACTACACAGTCCAGTCAGTGGACAGACAGAAACCAGGCCAGTAGTGTTCAGCCAGTGAGTGGGACAGACAGAAACCAGACCAGTGTGAACTACAGCCAGTCAGTGGACAGACAGAAACCAGACCAGTGTGAACTACAGCCAGTCAGTGGACAGACAGACAGAAACCAGACCAGTGTGCACCCAGCCAGTTGTGGACAGACAGAAACCAGACCAGTGTGAACTACAGCCAGTCAGTGGACAGACAGACAGACAGACAGAAACCAGACCAGTGTGAACTACAGCCAGTCAGTGGACATGACAGACAGAAACCAGACCAGTGTGAACTACTGCAGGCCAGTCAGTGGACAGACAGAAACCAGACCAGTGTGACCTACAGCCAGTCAGTGGACAGACAGACAGAAACCAGACTTGTCCAACTCTAATCCGTCATGTTATTTCCTCAGCTGATAATAGAGGCACTTTAAATGTGTGATGAAAGGGGATGTCGTCATCACAGCATTAGTGCAGATAGACTGATGAAGGAACTCTGAACAGGCCTGCCTAGAGGATGGGATTGTCTGTGTTCTAGAATGGCACCATATTCCCTATATAGTGCACTACTTTTGACCAGGGCCGATGGGGTGGCTCTCCTCTATTCGTCCTTCGTCTTTCTCAGTACCCCGGTCCATTCCACTCTCTCTCTCTCCGTTGCTCCTTCCTTTCCCTCTCTCTCTTTCCTTCACTCCCTCCCTAATTTTCCTCCGTATCCTTCCCCTAATGTCTCTGCTGCATAAGCCCCCCCCCCTCTCCCTAGGGACTAGTCCACGGGGGTTCCCCTTCAATAGGTTCAGCTGATGGGGTCAAAATTAAGGGCTGACACCTACTACTGGCCTACGGGCTAATCAATGGGTGATGGAACAGGGGGAGGGGTGGAGGAGGAGGAGGGAACAGGGACCGTAGACACACTATGGGTGCATCCCAAAAATGTTGTTCACTTGCTCACTTTCCCTCTGGATTTGAATAGACATGAGTGGTATATTGAAAGTCCCTCCATCCCTCCAACCCATGTCTACACCAATCCAATGCAGTTAAACGTGTGGCGGGAGGGGGGGGGGGTAGGAAACGACTGCAGGCTTCAGGAGGGAGGAGAGATTATTGGGACTCACCCTTGAGGATTGGGAGGGTGGGGTGTGTATAGGGAGGTTGAGGTTAGTCGAAGCAGGAAGCAACATAACATTGCTTACTGTGTCCTAGTGGGGAATGTACACACAGTCAGTCAGGACAGCGTCAACGAGTCACAACCGTCACGCCATTTAACACTCGTTACACCTGCTGTTCTAGTATCATCATTCCAAGAGAGTCAGGACAGTTTCCAGAGATGGACTGTGATTCGATAGTTAACCTGAGGTTTGACAGACAGGTGAGTGACGCTTTTTCTCTTGACTTCCTGGTTCGACTCCTTATCAGCACTTCAAATGAGTCGGGGAGAGAGAAGTGCCACTAACCTAACAGAGAGAGAGAAGTGCCACTAACCTAACAGAGAGAGAGAAGTGCCACTAACCTAACGGGGAGAGAGAAGTGCCACTAACCTAACAGAGAGAGAGAAGTGCCACTAACCTAACAGAGAGAGAGAAGTGCCACTAACCTAACGGAGAGAGAGAAGTGCCACTAACCTAACGGGGAGAGAGAAGTGCCACTAACCTCACGGAGAGAGAGAAGTGCCACTAACCTAACAGAGAGAGAGAAGTGCCACTAACCTAACGGGAGAGAGAAGTGCCACTAACCTAACGGGAGAGAGAAGTGCCACTAACCTAACGGAGAGAGAGAAGTGCCACTAACCTAACGGGAGAGAGAAGTGCCACTAACCTAACGGGGAGAGAGAAGTGCCACTAACCTAACGGGGAGAGAGAAGTGCCACTAACCTAACGGGAGAGAGAAGTGCCACTAACCTAACGGGGAGAGAGAAGTGCCACTAACCTAACGGGGAGAGAGAAGTGCCACTAACCTAACGGAGAGAGAGAAGTGCCACTAACCTAACGGGGAGAGAGAAGTGCCACTAACCTAACGGAGAGAGAGAAGTGCCACTAACCTAACGGGAGAGAGAAGTGCCACTAACCTAACGGAGAGAGAGAAGTGCCACTAACCTAACGGGGGAGAGAGAGAAGTGCCACTAACCTAACGGGGAGAGAGAAGTGCCACTAACCTAACGGGAGAGAGAAGTGCCACTAACCTAACGGGGAGAGAGAAGTGCCACTAACCTAACGGGAGAGAGAAGTGCCACTAACCTAACGGGGAGAGAGAAGTGCCACTAACCTAACGGGAGAGAGAAGTGCCACTAACCTAACGGGAGAGAGAAGTGCCACTAACCTAACAGAGAGAGAGAAGTGCCACTAACCTCACGGAGAGAGAGAGAAGTGCCACTAACCTAACAGAGAGAGAGAAGTGCCACTAACCTAACAGAGAGAGAGAAGTGCCACTAACCTAACGGGGAGAGAGAAGTGCCACTAACCTAACAGAGAGAGAGAAGTGCCACTAACCTAACGGGGAGAGAGAAGTGCCACTAACCTAACAGAGAGAGAGAGAAGTGCCACTAACCTAACAGAGAGAGAGAAGTGCCACTAACCTAACGGGGAGAGAGAAGTGCCACTAACCTAACGGGGAGAGAGAAGTGCCACTAACCTCACGGGGAGAGAGAAGTGCCACTAACCTAACAGAGAGAGAAGTGCCACTAACCTAACGGAGAGAGAGAAGTGCCACTAACCTAACGGGAGAGAGAAGTGCCACTAACCTAACGGGGAGAGAGAAGTGCCACTAACCTAACGGGGAGAGAGAAGTGCCACTAACCTCACGGGGAGAGAGAAGTGCCACTAACCTAACAGAGAGAGAAGTGCCACTAACCTAACGGAGAGAGAGAAGTGCCACTAACCTAACGGGGAGAGAGAAGTGCCACTAACCTAACGGGGAGAGAGAAGTGCCACTAACCTAACGGGGAGAGAGAAGTGCCACTAACCTAACGGGGAGAGAGAAGTGCCACTAACCTAACGGAGAGAGAGAAGTGCCACTAACCTAACGGGGAGAGAGAAGTGCCACTAACCTAACGGGAGAGAGAAGTGCCACTAACCTAACGGGAGAGAGAAGTGCCACTAAGTGCCACTAACTAACGGAGAGAGAGAAGTGCCACTAACCTAACGGGAGAGAGAAGTGCCACTAACCTAACGGGGAGAGAAGTGCCACTAACCTAACGGGAGAGAGAAGTGCCACTAACCTAACGGGAGAGAGAAGTGCCACTAACCTAACAGAGAGAGAGAAGTGCCACTAACCTAACGGAGAGAGAGAAGTGCCACTAACCTAACGGGAGAGAGAAGTGCCACTAACCTAACAGAGAGAGAGAAGTGCCACTAACCTAACAGGGAGAGAGAAGTGCCACTAACCTAACGGAGAGAGAGAAGTGCCACTAACCTAAGAGAGAGGGAGAGAGAAGTGCCACTAACCTAACAGAGAGAGAGAGAAGTGCCACTAACCTAACAGAGAGAGAGAAGTGCCACTAACCTAACAGGGAGAGAGAAGTGCCACTAACCTAACGGGGAGAGAGAAGTGCCACTAACCTCACGGGGAGAGAGAAGTGCCACTAACCTAACAGAGAGAGAAGTGCCACTAACCTAACGAGAGAGAGAAGTGCCACTAACCTAACGGGGGAGAGAGAAGTGCCACTAACCTAACGGGGAGAGAGAAGTGCCACTAACCTAACGGGAGAGAGAAGTGCCACTAACCTAACGGAGAGAGAGAAGTGCCACTAACCTAACGGAGAGAGAGAAGTGCCACTAACCTAACGGGGAGAGAGAAGTGCCACTAACCTAACGGGGAGAGAGAAGTGCCACTAACCTAACGGGGAGAGAGAAGTGCCACTAACCTAACGGGAGAGAGAAGTGCCACTAACCTAACGGAGAGAGAGAAGTGCCACTAACCTAACGGGGAGAGAGAAGTGCCACTAACCTAACGGGAGAGAGAAGTGCCACTAACCTAACGGGGAGAGAGAAGTGCCACTAACCTAACGGGGAGAGAGAAGTGCCACTAACCTAACGGGGAGAGAGAAGTGCCACTAACCTAACGGGAGAGAGAAGTGCCACTAACCTAACAGAGAGAGAGAAGTGCCACTAACCTAACGGGGAGAGAGAAGTGCCACTAACCTAACGGGGGAGAGAAGTGCCACTAACCTAACGGGGAGAGAGAAGTGCCACTAACCTAACGGGGAGAGAGAAGTGCCACTAACCTAACGGAGAGAGAGAAGTGCCACTAACCTAACAGAGAGAGAGAAGTGCCACTAACCTAACAGAGAGAGAGAAGTGCCACTAACCTAACGGGGAGAGAGAAGTGCCACTAACCTAACGGGGAGAGAGAAGTGCCACTAACCTAACGGGGAGAGAGAAGTGCCACTAACCTAACGGGGAGAGAGAAGTGCCACTAACCTAACGGGGAGAGAGAAGTGCCACTAACCTAACGGGGAGAGAGAAGTGCCACTAACCTAACAGAGAGAGAGAAGTGCCACTAACCTAACGGGGAGAGAGAAGTGCCACTAACCTAACGGGGAGAGAGAAGTGCCACTAACCTAACAGAGAGAGAAGTGCCACTAACCTAACGGAGAGAGAGAAGTGCCACTAACCTAACGGGGAGAGAGAAGTGCCACTAACCTGGAGAGAAGTGCCACTAACCTAACGAGAGAGAGAAGTGCCACTAACCTAACGGAGAGAGAGAAGTGCCACTAACCTAACGGAGAGAGAGAAGTGCCACTAACCTAACGGAGAGAGAGAAGTGCCACTAACCTCACGGAGAGAGAGAAGTGCCACTAACCTAACGGGGAGAGAGAGAAGTGCCACTAACCTAACGGAGAGAGAGAAGTGCCACTAACCTAACGGGGAGAGAGAAGTGCCACTAACCTAACGGGGGAGAGAAGTGCCACTAACCTAACGGGGGAGAGAGAAGTGCCACTAACCTAACGGAGAGAGAAGTGCCACTAACCTAACGGGGAGAGAGAAGTGCCACTAACCTAACGGAGAGAGAGAAGTGCCACTAACCTAACGGGGAGAGAGAAGTGCCACTAACCTAACGGAGAGAGAGAAGTGCCACTAACCTAACGGAGAGAGAGAAATGCCACTAACCTAACGGGGAGAGAGAAGTGCCACTAACCTAACGGGGAGAGAGAAGTGCCACTAACCTAACGGGGAGAGAGAAGTGCCACTAACCTAACGGGGAGAGAGAAGTGCCACTAACCTAACGGGGAGAGAGAAGTGCCACTAACCTAACGGGGAGAGAGAAGTGCCACTAACCTAACGGAGAGAGAGAGAAGTGCCACTAACCTAACAGAGAGAGAGAAGTGCCACTAACCTCACGGAGAGAGAGAGAAGTGCCACTAACCTAACAGAGAGAGAGAAGTGCCACTAACCTAACGGGGAGAGAGAAGTGCCACTAACCTAACGGAGAGAGAGAGAAGTGCCACTAACCTAACAGAGAGAGAGAAGTGCCACTAACCTAACGGGGAGAGAGAAGTGCCACTAACCTCACGGGAAACAACATACAACAAATCAGATAGAAACAGCTGAGATGGGAACAATGACCTGTCCATTATTTTAGTCTATTCTATCTCTGTCCTAGTCGCTAGTGCTGAACCATGTTGTGTGGCTGAGACTGGTTATCAGAGGGTTGTCAGAGGGCTGAGACGGGTTGTCAGAGGGTTGTCAGAGAGCTGAGACGGGTTATCAGAGGGTTGTCAGAGGGCTGAGACGGGTTGTCAGAGGGTTGTCAGAGGGTTGTCAGAGGGTTGTCAGAGGGTTATCAGAGGGTTGTCAGAGGGTTGTCAGAGGGTTGTCAGAGGGTTATCAGAGGGTTGTCAGAGGGTTGAGACGGGTTATAAGAGGGCTGAGACGGGTTGTCAGAGGGCTGAGACGGGTTATCAGAGGGTTATCAGAGGGTTGAGACAGGTTGTCAGAGGGCTGAGACGGGTTGTCAGAGGGCTGAGACGGGTTGTCAGAGGGCTGAGACGGGTTGTCAGAGGGTTGAGACTGGTTGTCAGAGGGTTGAGACGGGTTGTCAGAGGGCTGAGACGGGTTGTCAGAGGGCTGAGACGGGTTGTCAGAGGGCTGAGACGGGTTGTCAGAGGGTTGAGACAGGTTGTCAGAGGGTTATCAGAGGGCTGAGACGGGTTGTCAGAGGGTTATCAGAGGGCTGAGACGGGTTATCAGAGGGTTGTCAGAGGGCTGAGACGGGTTGTCAGAGGGCTGAGACGGGTTGTCAGAGGGCTGAGACGGGTTGTCAGAGGGCTGAGACGGGTTGTCAGGATGTGTGTGGGTGTCTCCGTCTTAACAGACACACAACAGGTGTCCTGCCTGTCCTGAGTCATGTTGCGTGAGTCCACACTACAGACCACAGCAGGGAGGGACAGAAGTGGATGAGTGGGGGGGATCCCACAGTCCTACCCAGCAGCTGACCCCAGCCTAGTCCAATAACACTTAGTGTGTGTGTTTCATAAACAGTTAGCTTGTGTGTGATTTATGGTTATTGTTGTGTGTAGTAGTATAATACATTGTGGTGTGTAGTAGTATAATACATTGTGGTGTGTAGTAGTATAATACATTGTGGTGTGTAGTAGTGTAATACATTGTGGTGTGTAGTAGTGTAATACATTGTGGTGTGTAGTAGTATAATACATTGTGGTGTGTAGTAGTATAATACATTGTGGTGTGTAGTAGTATAATACATTGTGGTGTGTAGTAGTATAATACATTGTGGTGTGTAGTAGTATAATACATTGTGGTGTGTAGTAGTATAATACATTGTGGTGTGTAGTAGTATAATACATTGTGGTGTGTAGTAGTATAATACATTGTGGTGTGTAGTAGTATAATACATTGTGGTGTGTAGTAGTATAATACATTGTGGTGTGTAGTAGTATAATACATTGTGGTGTGTAGTAGTATAATACATTGTGGTGTGTAGTAGTATAATACATTGTGGTGTGTAGTAGTGTAATACATTGTGGTGTGTAGTAGTGTAGTACATTGTGGTGTGTAGTAGTGTAATACATTGTGGTGTGTAGTACATTGTGGTGTGTAGTAGTATAATACATTGTGATGTGTAGTAGTATAATACATTGTGGTGTGTAGTAGTGTAATACATTGTGGTGTGTAGTAGTGTAATACATTGTGGTGTGGAATACATTGTGGTGTGTAGTAGTATAATACATTGTGGTGTGTAGTAGTATAATACATTGTGGTGTGTAGTAGTGTAATACATTGTGGTGTGTAGTACATTGTGATGTGTAGTAGTATAATACATTGTGATGTGTAGTAGTATAATACATTGTGGTGTGTAGTAGTGTAATACATTGTGGTGTGTAGTAGTGTAATACATTGTGGTGTGGAATACATTGTGGTGTGTAGTAGTATAATACATTGTGGTGTGTAGTAGTGTAATACATTGTGGTGTGTAGTAGTATAATACATTGTGGTGTGTAGTAGTATAATACATTGTGGTGTGTAGTAGTATAATACATTGTGGTGTGTAGTAGTATAATACATTGTGGTGTGTAGTAGTATAATACATTGTGGTGTGTAGTAGTATAATACATTGTGGTGTGTAGTAGTATAATACATTGTGGTGTGTAGTAGTGTAATACATTGTGGTGTGTAGTAGTGTAATACATTGTGGTGTGTAGTAGTATAGTACATTGTGGTGTGTAGTAGTATAATACATTGTGGTGTGTAGTACATTGTGATGTGTAGTAGTGTAATACATTGTGGTGTGTAGTAGTATAATACATTGTGGTGTGTAGTAGTATAATACATTGTGGTGTGTAGTAGTATAATACATTGTGGTGTGTAGTAGTATAATACATTGTGGTGTGTAGTAGTATAATACATTGTGGTGTGTAGTAGTATAATACATTGTGGTGTGTAGTAGTATAATACATTGTGGTGTGTAGTAGTATAATACATTGTGGTGTGTAGTAGTGTAATACATTGTGGTGTGTAGTAGTATAATACATTGTGGTGTGTAGTAGTATAATACATTGTGGTGTGTAGTAGTATAATACATTGTGGTGTGTAGTAGTATAATACATTGTGGTGTGTAGTAGTATAATACATTGTGGTGTGTAGTAGTATAATACATTGTGGTGTGTAGTAGTATAATACATTGTGGTGTGTAGTAGTATAATACATTGTGGTGTGTAGTAGTGTAATACATTGTGGTGTGTAGTACATTGTGATGTGTAGTAGTATAATACATTGTGATGTGTAGTAGTATAATACATTGTGGTGTGTAGTAGTATAATACATTGTGGTGTGTAGTAGTGTAATACATTGTGGTGTGTAGTAGTATAATACATTGTGGTGTGTAGTAGTATAATACATTGTGGTGTGTAGTACATTGTGGTGTGTAGTAGTATAATACATTGTGGTGTGTAGTACATTGTGGTGTGTAGTAGTGTAATACATTGTGGTGTGTAGTAGTGTAATACATTGTGATGTGTAGTAGTATAATACATTGTGGTGTGTAGTAGTATAATACATTGTGGTGTGTAGTAGTATAATACATTGTGGTGTGTAGTAGTATAATACATTGTGGTGTGTAGTAGTATAATACATTGTGGTGTGTAGTAGTATAATACATTGTGATGTGTAGTAGTATAATACATTGTGGTGTGTAGTAGTGTAATACATTGTGGTGTGTAGTAGTGTAATACATTGTGGTGTGGAATACATTGTGGTGTGTAGTAGTATAATACATTGTGGTGTGTAGTAGTATAATACATTGTGGTGTGTAGTAGTATAATACATTGTGGTGTGTAGTAGTATAATACATTGTGATGTGTAGTAGTATAATACATTGTGGTGTGTAGTAGTGTAATACATTGTGGTGTGTAGTAGTGTAATACATTGTGGTGTGGAATACATTGTGGTGTGTAGTAGTATAATACATTGTGGTGTGTAGTAGTATAATACATTGTGGTGTGTAGTAGTATAATACATTGTGGTGTGTAGTAGTATAATACATTGTGGTGTGTAGTAGTGTAATACATTGTGGTGTGTAGTACATTGTGATGTGTAGTAGTATAATACATTGTGGTGTGTAGTAGTGTAATACATTGTGGTGTGTAGTAGTGTAATACATTGTGGTGTGGAATACATTGTGGTGTGTAGTAGTATAATACATTGTGGTGTGTAGTAGTATAATACATTGTGATGTGTAGTAGTATAATACATTGTGGTGTGTAGTAGTGTAATACATTGTGGTGTGTAGTAGTGTAATACATTGTGGTGTGGAATACATTGTGGTGTGTAGTAGTATAATACATTGTGGTGTGTAGTAGTGTAATACATTGTGGTGTGTAGTAGTATAATACATTGTGGTGTGTAGTAGTATAATACATTGTGGTGTGTAGTAGTATAATACATTGTGGTGTGTAGTAGTGTAATACATTGTGGTGTGTAGTAGTGTAATACATTGTGGTGTGTAGTAGTATAGTACATTGTGGTGTGTAGTAGTATAATACATTGTGGTGTGTAGTACATTGTGATGTGTAGTAGTGTAATACATTGTGGTGTGTAGTAGTATAATACATTGTGGTGTGTAGTAGTATAATACATTGTGGTGTGTAGTAGTATAATACATTGTGGTGTGTAGTAGTATAATACATTGTGGTGTGTAGTAGTATAATACATTGTGGTGTGTAGTAGTATAATACATTGTGGTGTGTAGTAGTATAATACATTGTGGTGTGTAGTAGTATAATACATTGTGGTGTGTAGTAGTGTAATACATTGTGGTGTGTAGTAGTATAATACATTGTGGTGGTATGACATCTATACTGTGTAACCTCACAGCTATGGTACGACATCTATACTGTGTAACCTCACAGCTATGGTACGACATCTATACTGTGTAACCTAGCCTCACAGCAGACATCTATACTGTGTAACCTCACAGCTATGGTACGACATCTATACTGTGTAACCTCACAGCTATGGTACGACATCTATACTGTGTAACCTCACAGCTATGGTACGACATCTATACTGTGTAACCTAGCCTCACAGCTATGGTACGACATCTATACTGTGTAACCTCACAGCTATGGTACGACATCTATACTGTGTAACCTCACAGCTATGGTACGACATCTATACTGTGTAACCTCACAGCATACGACATCTATACTGTGTAACCTCACAGCTATGGTACGACATCTATACTGTGTAACCTAGCCTCACAGCTATGGTACGACATCTATACTGTGTAACCTCACAGCTATGGTACGACATCTATACTGTGTAATCTCACAGCTACGGTACGACATCTATACTGTGTAACCTCACAGCTATGGTACGACATCTATACTGTGTAATCTCACAGCTACGGTACGACATCTATACTGTGTAATCTCACAGCTATGGTACGACATCTATACTGTGTAACCTCACAGCTATGGTACGACATCAATGGCCAGTAGTTTCCTGGACAGAAAGTCCCAGGTTCTGGAAAGAAGAACAGAACCATAGAGATCCTTATAAATTACTACTTGTTCCTTATCCTAGTTCCTAACATCCCAACTATACTAAGCCTGGGAATCAACACATTTGAGAGCATATACTGCTATGAAATGTGATGTATTTTTGCTCTCTCACGTGTCCAGTTGCACAGTCTCTGGTGCAGCCTGCTGTTGTCAGAGTCGTCACGGCCCCACTAGGTGTCTCTCCACACTGTTTAAAAACTAAGCTTCTGGAGCTTTTACGTTTCCCTTTCTCTGATTGGTCCAACACAAGCCTGTCTCCAGAAATCAACATAATCCTCGTTGATACAACAACCCCCCCTGGCTCCTCGTCCCCAGCCCTCTCCGCCCTCCACCCATGGTCCTCTCCGCCCCCACCCGGCTCCTCGCCACCAGCCCTCTCCGCCCTCCACCCATGGTCCTCTCCGCCCCCCACCCGGCTCCTCGCCACCAGCCCTCTCCGCCCCCACCCACGGTCCTCTCCGCCCCCGGCCCCTCTCCCCCAGCCCTCTCCGCCCCCCACCCACGGTCATCTCCGCCCCCCACCCACGGTCATCTCCGCCCCCACCCACGGTCATCTCCGCCCCCCACCCACGGTCCTCTCCGCACCCACCCACGGTCCTCTCCGCCCCGGCCTCTCTCCCCCAGACCTCTCCGCCCCCACCCACGGTCCTCTCCGCTCCCACCCTCGGCACCCCTGCTCCACGCCTACCCACTATCCCCCTCTCTATCAATTCAATTTAAAATCAATTCAAGGGGCTTTATTGGCATGGGAAACATATGTTAACATTACCTAAGCAAGTGAAGTAGATAATATACAAAAGTGAAATAAACAATAAAAACCTCTCTCTCTCTCTCTCTCTCTCTCTCTCTCTCTCTCTCTCTCTCTCTCTCTCTCTCTCTCTCTCCTCTCTCTCTCTCTCTCTCTCTCTCTCTCTCTCTCTCTCTCTCTCTCTCTCTCTCTCTCTCTCTCTCTCTCTCTCTCTCTCTCTCTCTCTCTCTCCCCCCCACCTCTCTCTCTCTCTCCCCACCTCTCTCTCTCTCTCCACTACAACAACCTCTGTAAACCCGTAGAGGCAGGGAGGGGAGGAGGAAGAGAGTTTAATCCAAGCAGATTATGCTGTAAACTGTCCGAGGGGAAGGAGTGGAAGTGGGGAAGAGATATGCTGTCTGGCTGCTACAGTAACTTCCAGTGTCTGGGCGGTAGCATCCGGCAGTGTTCTGTCTCCTACTAAACCTCTCTCTCCCTGAGCCTTGAGCCACGGCCCTAAAACTACGCCCTTCGTCCCTCGGCCCCTCAGCACGGACTACCCAGGGGCCTCTTTTCTAACACCCCATTTAGAGCCTACTGAGAAGGGATTACAACATTGGTCTGTTAGGGACAGCGTTTCCTGTAGTTACAGCTGAGACATTTGGAAGTTTATTCTTTGGAGGAGGAAGTATGATCTCTTGTTCGTTGGAATAGGATCTTTGGTGGCAGAACTTTTCTTGGATTTGATTTTTGTATTTTTATTTGAAGAAAGAAGTTGAACACCTCCTGGTTTCTCCTCTTCTTTCCCCGTGGACGTGTTTATTGGAGGTAGAGAAGCGAGGGAGGGAGCAGCATGGAGGAGTGAAGCAGACGGAGGTATGGATTGATGAAGAGAAGGTGGAGAGAAAGAGCCTGGTCTAGTGATGTGGTATACAATGTTGATTTTGGGGCAGTAACTCTCAGAACCGCAAATGAGATAAGCTTGGTAGTGTGGATGTTATCCCTAGTGTACACTTGGTAGTGTGGATGTTATCCCTAGTGTACACTTGGTAGTGTGGATGTTATCCCTAGTGTACACTTGGTAGTGTGGATGTTATCCCTAGTGTACACTTGGTAGTGTGCCTGTTAACCCTAGTGTACACTTGGTAGTGTGGATGTTATCCCTAGTGTACACTTGGTAGTGTGGATGTTATCCCTAGTGTACACTTGGTAGTGTGCCTGTTAACTTGGTAGTGTATGCTAGTGTACACTTGGTAGTGTGGATGTTATCCTCTAGTGTACACTTGGTAGTGTGCCTGTTAACCCTAGTGTACACTTGGTAGCAGTGCGTGTTATCCCTAGTGTACACTTGGTAGTTTCCCTGATGTTAATAGTGTAGGTCCTCCTTCTCCCTGACTCCTGATAGTGTGCATGTTATCTCTAGTGTACACTTGGTCCTAGTGTGGATGACAACACTTATCCCTGAGTGTACACTGTTATCCCTAGTGAACTTGGTACAACACTGTCAGGTCCTCCTTCTAACCCTGTACACTTGGTAGTGTGGATGTTCATCCCTAGTGACTTCCTGATAGACAACACTGTCAGGTCCTCCTCTCCCTGACTTCCTAGTGTACACTTGGTAGTAGGGAATAGACAACACTGTCAGGTCCTCCTTCTCCCTGACTTCCCTAGAGTCACTTGGTAGTTTGGAATAGACAACACTTAGGTCCTCCTTCTCCCTGTACAGTCTCTAGGGAATAGACAACACTGTCAGGTCATGTCCTTCTCCTGACTTCCTGAGTCTCTAGGGAATAGACAACACTGCATCCTTTCCCTGACCCTCTTAGGGAATAGACAACAGAGGTCCTCCAGTCATGTTGAGTCTCTGTACAGGTCCTCCTTCTCCCTGACTTCCTGAGTCTCTAGGGAATAGACAACACTGTCAGGTCCTCCTTCTCCCTGACTTCCTGAGTCTCTAGGGAATAGACAACACTGTCAGGTCCTCCTTCTCCCTGACTTCCTGAGTCTCTAGGGAATAGACAACACTGTCAGGTCCTCCTTCTCCCTGACTTCCTGAGTCTCTAGGGAATAGACAACACTGTCAGGTCCTCCTTCTCCCTGACTTCCTGAGTCTCTAGGGAATAGACAACACTGTCAGGTCCTCCTTCTCCCTGACTTCCTGAGTCTCTAGGGAATAGACAACACTGTCAGGTCCTCCTTCTCCCTGACTTCCTGAGTCTCTAGGGAATAGACAACACTGTCAGGTCCTCCTTCTCCCTGACTTCCTGAGTCTCTAGGGAATAGACAACACTGTCAGGTCCTCCTTCTCCCTGACTTCCTGAGTCTCTAGGGAATAGACAACACTGTCAGGTCCTCCTTGTCCCCGACTTCCTGAGAATATACAGAGTCCTGCTGCGTTGTTGTTTGTTTGAATACAGTACATCTGATAAAAACACAGTGGGTCGACCCCTGCAGATGCTGTCCGAGGGGTCGTCAGCAACCATTGTGATGCGCTGTCGGAACGCCGGACTTCCTGGTCTCGGGATGACACGCATCACCACCCTGTGGATTATCTGGACCAGCTGGCTCTGCTTGACGGCCAACGGACAGATGAAGACACTGCCGGAAACGTGAGTACCCAAACCATGACCTCACAGCCCTCTACTGTCAGTAGAATAGTACTGTCTATCTGTAACGTGAGTACCCAAACCATGACCTCACAGCCTTCTACTGTCAGTAGTACTGTATACCTGTAACGTCAGTACCCAAATCATGACCTCACAGCCCTCTACTGTCAGTAGAATAGTACTGTCTACCTGTAACGTGAGTACCCAAACCATGACCTCACAGCCTTCTACTGTCAGTAGTACTGTATACCTGTAACGTGAGTACCCAAATCATGACCTCACAGCCCTCTACTGTCAGTAGAATAGTACTGTCTATCTGTCAGGTGAGTACCCAAACCATGACCTCACAGCCCTCTACTGTCAGTAGAATAGTACTGTCTATCTGTAACGTGAGTACCCAAACCATGACCTCACAGCCCTCTCTATCAGTAGAATAGTACTGTCTACCTGTCAGGTGAGTACCCAAACCATGACCTCACAGCCCTCTACTGTCAGTAGAATAGTACTGTCTACCTGTAACGTGAGTACCCAAACCATGACCTCACAGCCCTCTACTGTCAGTAGAATAGTACTGTCTATCTGTAACGTGAGTACCCAAACCATGACCTCACAGCCCTCTACTATCAGTAGAATAGTACTGTCTATCTGTAACGTGAGTACCCAAACCATGACCTCACAGCCCTCTACTGTCAGTAGAATAGTACTGTCTATCTGTAACCTGAGTACCCAAACCATGACCTCACAGCCTTCTACTGTCAGTAGTACTGTATACCTGTAACGTGAGTACCCAAATCATGACCTCACAGCCCTCTACTGTCAGTAGAATAGTACTGTCTACCTGTAACGTGAGTACCCAAACCATGACCTCACAGCCTTCTACTATCAGTAGAATAGTACTGTCTATCTGTAACGTGAGTACCCAAACCATGACCTCACAGCCCTCTACTATCAGTAGAATAGTACTGTCTACCTGTAACGTGAGTACCCAAACCATGACCTCACAGCCCTCTACTGTCAGTAGAATAGTACTGTCTACCTGTAACGTGAGTACCCAAACCATGACCTCACAGCCCTCTACTGTCAGTAGAATAGTACTGTCTATCTGTAACGTGAGTACCCAAACCATGACCTCACAGCCCTCTACTATCAGTAGAATAGTACTGTCTATCTGTAACGTGAGTACCCAAACCATGACCTCACAGCCCTCTACTGTCAGTAGAATAGTACTGTCTATCTGTAACGTGAGTACCCAAACCATGACCTCACAGCCTTCTACTGTCAGTAGTACTGTATACCTGTAACGTGAGTACCCAAATCATGACCTCACAGCCCTCTACTGTCAGTAGAATAGTACTGTCTACCTGTAACGTGAGTACCCAAACCATGACCTCACAGCCCTCTACTATCAGTAGAATAGTACTGTCTATCTGTAACGTGAGTACCCAAACCATGACCTCACAGCCCTCTACTATCAGTAGAATAGTACTGTCTACCTGTAACGTGAGTACCCAAACCATGACCTCACAGCCCTCTACTGTCAGTAGAATAGTACTGTCTACCTGTAACGTGAGTACCCAAACCATGACCTCACAGCCCTCTACTGTCAGTAGAATAGTACTGTCTATCTGTAACGTGAGTACCCAAACCATGACCTCACAGCCCTCTACTATCAGTAGAATAGTACTGTCTATCTGTAACGTGAGTACCCAAACCATGACCTCACAGCCCTCTACTATCAGTAGAATAGTACTGTCTACCTGTAACGTGAGTACCCAAACCATGACCTCACAGCCCTCTACTGTCAGTAGAATAGTACTGTCTATCTGTAACGTGAGTACCCAAACCATGACCTCACAGCCCTCTACTGTCAGTAGAATAGTACTGTCTATCTGTAACGTGAGTACCCAAACCATGACCTCACAGCCTTCTACTGTCAGTAGTACTGTATACCTGTAACGTGAGTACCCAAATCATGACCTCACAGCCCTCTACTGTCAGTAGAATAGTACTGTCTACCTGTAACGTGAGTACCCAAACCATGACCTCACAGCCTTCTACTGTCAGTAGTACTGTATACCTGTAACGTGAGTACCCAAATCATGACCTCACAGCCCTCTACTGTCAGTAGAATAGTACTGTCTACCTGTAACGTGAGTACCCAAACCATGACCTCACAGCCCTCTACTATCAGTAGTACTGTATACCTGTAGTTCAAGTTATTCAACACTGTCAGTAGAATAGTACTGTATATCTATAGTTCATGTTATTCAACACTGTCAGTAGAATAGTACTGTCTACCTATAGTTCATGTTATTCAACACTGTCAGTAGAATAGTACTGTCTATCTGTAACGTGAGTACCCAAACCATGACCTCACAGCCCTCTACTGTCAGTAGAATAGTACTGTCTATCTGTAACGTGAGTACCCAAACCATGACCTCACAGCCCTCTACTATCAGTAGAATAGTACTGTCTACCTGTAACGTGAGTACCCAAACCATGACCTCACAGCCCTCTACTGTCAGTAGAATAGTACTGTCTACCTGTAACGTGAGTACCCAAACCATGACCTCACAGCCCTCTACTGTCAGTAGAATAGTACTGTCTATCTGTAACGTGAGTACCCAAACCATGACCTCACAGCCCTCTACTATCAGTAGAATAGTACTGTCTATCTGTAACGTGAGTACCCAAACCATGACCTCACAGCCCTCTACTGTCAGTAGAATAGTACTGTCTATCTGTAACGTGAGTACCCAAACCATGACCTCACAGCCTTCTACTGTCAGTAGTACTGTATACCTGTAACGTGAGTACCCAAACCATGACCTCACAGCCTTCTACTGTCAGTAGTACTGTATACCTGTAACGTGAGTACCCAAATCATGACCTCACAGCCCTCTACTGTCAGTAGAATAGTACTGTCTACCTGTAACGTGAGTACCCAAACCATGACCTCACAGCCCTCTACTATCAGTAGTACTGTATACCTGTAGTTCAAGTTATTCAACACTGTCAGTAGAATAGTACTGTATATCTATAGTTCATGTTATTCAACACTGTCAGTAGAATAGTACTGTCTACCTATAGTTCATGTTATTCAACACTGTCAGTAGAATAGTACTGTCTATCTGTAACGTGAGTACCCAAACCATGACCTCACAGCCCTCTACTATCAGTAGAATAGTACTGTCTACCTGTAGTTCATGTTATTCAACACTGTCAGTAGAATAGTACTGTCTACCTGTAGTTCATGTTATTCAACACTGTCAGTAGAATAGTACTGTCTACCTGTAGTTCATGTTATTCAACACTGTCAGTAGAATAGTACTGTCTATCTATAGTTCATGTTATTCAACACTGTCAGTTAGTACTGTCTACCTGTAGTTCATGTTATTCAACACTGTCAGTAGAATAGTACTGTCTACCTGTAGTTCATGTTATTCAACACTGTCAGTGTGCTCTGCTATAGCCCCAGTTAAACTGTGCATCACAAAGGTTACTGGGTTCAACATACAGTAGATTTCTCCTGGAGCTGAGAAGTAGGACTGAAGAGGAGGGATGTTGCTAGGTGTGTTACACACAGAGGGGGGGGTGTGTGGTTACATAGTGTTTGTGTGTGCTGTTCCACTGTTAGACAGAGGGGGTTACATAGTGTTTGTGTGCTGCCCAGGAGACTCCTCGTGGACACACACTGTCCTGAGAGAGAGAGTAATTAGAGAGAGATAGCTAGCGAGAGAGAGATAGTCACTACTCTCCCCTCCCTCCCCTAGTCACTACTCTCCCTCCCCTCCCTAGTCACTACTCTCTCCTCCCCTAGTCACTACTCTCCCCTCCCCTCCCTAGTCACTACTCTCCTCTCCCTCCCCTCCCTAGTCACTACTCTCCTCTCCCTCCCCTAGTCACTACTCTCCCCTCCCCTCCCTAGTCACTACTCTCCTCTCTCCTCCCCTAGTCACTACTCTTCCCCTCCCCTCCCCTAATCACTACTCTCCCCTCCCCTCCCCCTAGTCACTACTCTCCTCTCCCCTCCCCTCCCCTAGTCACTACTCTCCTCTCCCCTCCCCTAGTCACTACTCTCCCTCCCCTCCCCTAGTCACACTCTCTCTCTCTCCTCCCCTAGTCACTACTCTCCCCTCCCCTCCCTAGTCACTACTCTCCCCTCCCCTCCCTAGTCACTACTCTCCCCTCCCCTCCCTAGTCACTACTCTCCTCTCCTCTCCCCTCCCTAGTCACTACTCTCCCTCCCCTCCCCTAGTCACTACTCTCCCCTCCCCTAGTCACTACTCTCCTCTCCCCTCCCCTAGTCACTACTCCCCTCCCTCCCCTAGTCACTACTCTCCCCTCACCTCCTCCCTAGTCACTACTCTCCTCTCCCCTCCCCTAGTCACTACTCTCTCCCCTCCCTAGTCACTACTCCCTCACTCTCCTCTCCCTCCCCTAGTCACTACTCTCCTCTCCCCTCCCCTCCCTAGTCACTACTCTCCCTCCCCCCTCCCTAGTCACTACTCTCCCCTCCCCTAGTCACTACTCTACTCTCCCTCTCCCTAGTCACTACTCTCCTCTCCCTCCCCTAGTCACTACTCTCCTCTCCCCTCCCTAGTCACTACTCTCCCTCCCCTCCCTAGTCCCTCTCCCTCCCTCCCTAGTCACTACTCTCCTCTCCTCTCCCCTCCCCTAGTCACTACTCTCCCTCCCCTCCCCTAGTCACTACTCTCTCCCCTCCCCTAGTCACTACTCTCCTCTCCCCCCCTAGTCACTACTCTCCCCTCCCTCCCCTAGTCACTACTCTCCTCTCCTCTCCCCTCCCCTAGTCACTACTCTCCCTCCCTCCCCTAGTCACTACTCTCCCTCCCCTAGTCACTACTCTCCTCTCCCCTCCCCTAGTCACTACTCTCCCTCTCCCTCCCTAGTCACTACTCTCCCTCTCCCCTCCCTAGTCACTACTCTCCTCCCTCCCCTCCCTAGTCACTACTCTCCCCTCCCCTCCCCTAGTCACTACTCTCCTCTCCTCCCTCCCTAGTCACTACTCTCCCTCCTCCCCTAGTCACTACTCTCCTCTCCCCTCCCTAGTCACTACTCTCTCCCTCCCTAGTCACTACTCTACTCTCCCCTCCCCTAGTCACTACTCTCCTCTCCCCTCCCTAGTCACTACTCTCCTCTCCCCTCCCTAGTCACTACTCTCCCTCCCCTCCCTAGTCACTACTCTCCTCTCCTCCCTCCCTCCCCTCCCCCCTAGTCACTACTCTCCTCTCCCCTCTCTCCCTAGTCACTACTCTCCTCTCCCCTCCCCTCCCTAGTCACTACTCTCATCTCCCCTCCCTAGTCACTACTCTCCTCTCCCCTCCCCTCCCCTAGTCACTACTCTCCTCTCCCCTCCCTCCCCTAGTCACTACTCTCCCCTCCCTAGTCACTACTCTCCTCTCCCCTCCTCCCTAGTCACTACTCTCCTCTCCCTCCCCCAGTCACTACTCTCCCTCTCCTCCCTAGTCACTACTCTCCTCTCCCCTCCCCTCCCCTAGTCACTACTCTCCCTCTCCCCTCCCCTAGTCACTACTCTCCTCTCCCCTCCCCTCCCTAGTCACTACTCTCTCTCTCCCCCCTCCCCTCCCCTAGTCACTACTCTCCCCTCCCTAGTCACTACTCTCCTCTCTCTCCTCTCCCCCCCTAGTCACTACTCTCCTCTCCCCTCCCTAGTCACTACTCTCCTCTCCCCCCCTCCCTAGTCACTACTCTCCTCTCCCCTCCCTCCCCTAGTCACTACTCTCCTCTCCCTCCCTAGTCACTACTCTCCTCTCTCCCCTCCCTCCCCTAGTCACTACTCTCCTCTCCCCTCCCCTCCCCTAGTCACTACTCTGCTCTCCCCTCCCCTCCCTAGTCACTACTCTCCTCTCCCTCCCCTCCCTAGTCACTACTCTCCTCTCCCCCTCTCCCCCCCTAGTCACTACTCTCCTCTCCCTCCCCTCCCTAGTCACTACTCTCCTCTCCCCTCCCCTCCCTAGTCACTACTCTCCTCTCTCCTCCCCTAGTCACTACTCTCCTCTCCCCCCCTAGTCACTACTCTCCTCTCTCCTCCCCTAGTCACTACTCTCTCTCTCCCTCCCCTAGTCACTCCCTAGTCACTCTCCTCCCCTAGTCACTACTCTCCTCCCCTAGTCACTACTCTCCTCTCTCCTCCCTAGTCACTACTCTCCCCTCCACTAGTCACTACTCTCCTCTCTCCTCCCTAGTCACTACTCTCCTCTCTCCTCCCCTAGTCACTACTCTCCTCTCCCCTCCCCTAGTCACT
Organism: Oncorhynchus gorbuscha; assembly: GCF_021184085.1. Classification (NCBI taxonomy): domain Eukaryota; kingdom Metazoa; phylum Chordata; class Actinopteri; order Salmoniformes; family Salmonidae; genus Oncorhynchus; species Oncorhynchus gorbuscha. Next base: position 7,376,930 of record NC_060186.1, read on the forward strand.
ACTCTCCTCTCCCTCCCCTCCCTAGTCACTACTCTCCTCTCCCTCCCTCCCTAGTCCTCACTACTCTCTCTCCCTCCTCTCTCCTCCCCTAGTCACTACTCTCCTCTCCCCTCCCTAGTCACTACTCTCCTCTCTCCTCCCCTCCCCTAGTCACTACTCTCCTCTCTCCTCCCCTCCCTAGTCACTACTCTCTCTCCCCTCCCCTCCCTAGTCACTACTCTCCTCTCCCCCTCCCCCTAGTCACTACTCTCCTCTCTCCTCCCTAGTCACTACTCTCCCCTCCCCTAGTCACTACTCTCCTCTCTCCTCCTCTAGTCACTACTCTCCTCTCTCCTCCCCTAGTCACTACTCTCCTCTCCCCTCCCTAGTCACTACTCTCTCCTCCCCTAGTCACTACTCTCCTCTCCCCTCCCTAGTCACTACTCTCCTCTCTCCTCCCCTAGTCACTACTCTCCTCTCCCCTCCCTAGTCACTACTCTCTCCTCCCCTAGTCACTACTCTCCTCTCCCCTCCCTAGTCACTACTCTCCTCTCCCCTCCCCTAGTCACTACTCTCCTACTCTCCTCTCTCCTCCCCTAGTCACTACTCTCCTCTCCCTCCCCTAGTCACTACTCTCTCCTCCCTAGTCACTACTCTCCTCTCCCCTCCCTAGTCACAACTCTCCTCTCCCCTCCCTAGTCACTACTCTCCTCTCTCCTCCCTAGTCACTACTCTCCTCTCCCTCCCCTAGTCACTCTCTCTCCTCCCCTAGTCACTACTCTCCTCTCCCCCCCTAGTCACTACTCTCCTCTCTCCTCCCTAGTCACTACTCTCCTCTCCCTCCCCTAGTCACTACTCTCCTCTCCCCTCCCTAGTCACTACTCTCCTCTCTCCTCCCCTAGTCACTACTCTCCCTCTCCCCTCCCCTAGTCACTACTCTCTCCTCCCCTAGTCACTACTCTCCTCTCCCCTCCCCTAGTCACTACTCTCCTCTCCCCTCCCCTAGTCACTACTCTCCTCTCTCCTCCCCTAGTCACTACTCTCCTCTCCCCTCCCCTAGTCACTACTCTCTCCTCCCCTAGTCACTACTCTCCTCTCCCCTCCCCTAGTCACTACTCTCCTCTCTCCTCCCCTAGTCACTACTCTCCTCTCCCCTCCCCTAGTCACTACTCTCCTCTCTCCTCCCCTAGTCACTACTCTCCTCTCCCCTCCCTAGTCACTACTCTCCTCTCCCCTCCCCTAGTCACTACTCTCCTCTCCCCTCCCCTAGTCACTACTCTCCTCTCCCCTCCCCTAGTCACTACTCTCTCCTCCCCTAGTCACTACTACAGTCCCAGTCATCGCTGGTGGTTTAGTCACACACACGCATACATACATACATACATACATACATACATACATACATACATACATACATACATACATACATACATACATACATACATACATACATACATACATACATACATACATACATACATACATACATACATACATACATACATACACACACACACACACACACACACACACACACATACATTCATAAAGTACCTTGTGGCCCCACCACTCTAATGAGAATAAATTAATTTCCAAGAACCATCTGTTGTAAGTATACCAGAACAAAACAGTTGTTGCTCCAGTACAGTTAGTAGCTAATATAACACAGGCTATATTGTGAGCTCATTAGGAAATGTCTTTGACCCAATACCATGAATCAGAGAGAAGCTCAATTCATCAATCAAATGTCTTCTGTTAAGCTCTTTTGTCTCATCAGCAGTTTGTTTACAGATCCCCAGCCGAAAACCCCCAAAGAGCAAGCCAAGCAGAGGCTAGGAAACACTCCCTAAAATGCAGGAACCTAGAAAGGAACCTGGAGAGGAAACTAGTTGTGTTTTGAATAAATTAATTCTGAAGAACCAGGCAGGTGCTGTTGCCATGGACTATTGAATAAATTGACAGTAAACTGAGCTCTTCTATTGGGCCAATTGTACTTGAATTGTATTTGGGTTTTTACAAAGCTTCCACTCATTTCCTGTATTTCCTTTCTGTTTTTCAGGGTTCAGCAATGGGCCGTCTCTTACTGTGTTTGTGGTTATGGAAAACAAATCATTGCTCTTTCAACAAAATACTCTGGTGCTCTGCTGCTCCAAAAGGTGACCCACAGAAACATCCTCTGATTTAGAGGTGTGTGTGTGTGTGTGTGTGTGTGTGTGTGTGTGTGTGTGTGTGTGTGTGTGTGTGTGTGTGTGTGTGTGTGTGTGTGTGTGTGTGTGTGTGTGTGTGTGTGTGTGTGTGTGTGTGTGTGTGTGTGTGTGTGTGTGTGTGGAGGGGCTTCCCTGCAGGGTGAGCTCAGCCCAATCAAAGAGAGAAGGGCAGCAAGATAACAATTTGTATGATCACTGCTGTTTGTGTTTGTGGGTGTTGAATGGAGACTGTGTTTGTGGGTGTTGAATGGAGACTGTGTTTGTGGGTGTTGAATGGAGACTGTGTTTGTGGGTGTTGAATGGAGACTGTGTTTGTGGGTGTTGAATGGAGACTGTGTTTGTTGAATGGAGACTGTGTTTGTGGGTGTTGAATGGAGACTGTGTTTGGGTGTTGAATGGAGACTGTGTTTGTGGATGTTGAATGGAGACTGTGTTTGTGGATGTTGAATGGAGACTGTGTTTGTTGAATGGAGACTGTGTTTGTGTTTGTTGAATGGAGACTGTTTGTTCATGTTGAATGGAGACTGTGTTTGTGGATGTTGAATGGAGACTGTGTTTGTGGTTGTTGAATGGAGACTGTGTTTGTGGATGTTGAATGGAGATGTTGAATGGAGACTGTGTTTGTTGAATGGAGACTGTGTTTGTGGGTGTTGAATGGAGACTGTGTTTGTGGATGTTGAATGGAGACTGTGTTGTGTTTGTTGAATGGAGACTGTGTTTGTGGGTGTTGAATGGAGACTGTGTTTGTGGGTGTTGAATGGAGACTGTGTTTGTGGGTGTTGAATGGAGACTGTGTTTGTGGATGTTGAATGGAGACTGTGGATGTTGAATGGAGACTGTGTTTGTGTTTGTTGAATGGAGACTGTGTTTGTGGATGTATAATGGAGACTGTGTTTGTTGAATGGAGACTGTGTTTGTTGAATGGAGACTGTGTTTGTTGAATGGAGACTGTGTTTGTTGAATGGAGACTGTGTTTGTTGAATGGAGACTGTGTTTGTTGAATGGAGACTGTGTTTGTGTTTGTTGAATGGAGACTGTGCTTGTGGATGTATAATGGAGACTGTGTTTGTGGTTGTTGAATAGAGACTGTGTTTGTGGGTGTTGAATGGAGACTGTGTTTGTGTTTGTTGAATGGAGACTGTGTTTGTGTTTGTGGATGGAGACTGGATGTTGAATGGAGACTGGATGTTGAATGGAGACTGGATGTTGAATGGAGACTGGATGTTGAATGGAGACTGGATGTTGAATGGAGACTGGATGTTGAATGGAGACTGTGTTTGTGGGTGTTTAATGGAGACTGTGTTTGTGGATGTTGAATGGAGACTGTGTTTGTGGATGTTGAATGGAGACTGTGTTTGTGGATGTTGAATGGAGACTGTGTTTGTGGGTGTTGAATGGAGACTGTGTTTGTGGATGTTGAATGGAGACTGTGTTTGTGGATGTTGAATGGAGACTGTGTTTGCCTGTGGAGGAAGTACTGTAGGGGGTTTGGGAGGTCACGTTGACGAGATTATCAACTCAGAAGATATTCATTTTTGTGAAATAGACAGAATAGACTACTGTACTTTCATGCTGTTGGATAAGAAGAAAGAGAGAGAGGAGGAAAGAGAGGAAGAGGGAGGAGGAAGAGCGGAGGAAGGAGGATAGAGGATAGAGATCGATGGAGAGATGATTCCACAATGTGGATTTACAGGGTTAATCTGGATGACATCACAATGGTTTTAGGCTATGAGGGGAGGGGTTAGGGAACCCTTCCTCCGTCTACCAATCGGAAGCAGCCTTACTGTACAGTGCAGACTACATAACTGAAATGGCGGCCTGTTTATATCTCTTATTCAGGCGATGTTGCCCATTAGTGCAGTGATATATGGGTTTAGAGTTGGTGCTCGTCGTTCCTATGTCAGATTTCCTTTACATAAATTCTGCTCTGTTTCCTGTTCACAGTGTGAGTCGTGAGGAGAGGACAGCCCTTATAGGTGCTGATGGTGTGTGTGTGTGTGCGTGCGTGCGTGCGTGTAATTACCATCCTAGGTGTGAGTCCCAGCACGTCTCAGTAATAAGCACATGCTCTCTGTTTCCTAGCGACCCTGAAGACTACCCAGCAGGACCTGCAACATCTGTCTGGTCTAATACATGCAGACATACACACGTGCAGTCCCCCTCGCTCGTCTCTGAGCTCATGTTGAAGACAATGATCTGACTGGATGGAATGGAATAACACGTGCTTAAGCTTTTCAGATGTTACATTATACTGGGGAATATAATGTGACTTATAAAGTCACTGTGGTTGTGTTGACAGTAGGCTGCTCTGTCAGTGTTTATAAAGTCACTGTGGTTGTGTTGACAGTAGGCTGCTCTGTCAGTGTTTATAAAGTCACTGTGGTTGTGTTGACAGTAGGCTGCTCTGTCAGCGTTTATAAAGTCACTGTGGTTGTGTTGACAGTAGGCTGCTCTGTCAGCGTTTATAAAGTCACTGTGGTTGTGTTGACAGTAGGCTGCTCTGTCAGCATCTTATAGTCACTGTGGTTGTGTTGACAGTAGGCTGCTCTGTCAGTGTTTATAAAGTCACTGTGGTTGTGTTGACAGTAGGCTGCTCTGTCAGCGTTTATAAAGTCACTGTGGTTGTGTTGACAGTAGGCTGCTCTGTCAGTGTTTATAAAGTCACTGTGGCTGTGTTGACAGTAGGCTGCTCTGTCAGTGTTTATAAAGTCACTGTGGTTGTGTTGACAGTAGGCTGCTCTGTCAGCGTTTATAAAGTCACTGTGGTTGTGTTGACAGTAGGCTGCTCTGTCAGCATTTATAAAGTCACTGTGGTTGTGTTGACAGTAGGCTGCTCTGTCAGTGTTTATAAAGTCACTGTGGTTGTGTTGACAGTAGGCTGCTCTGTCAGTGTTTATAAAGTCACTGTGGTTGTGTTGACAGTAGGCTGCTCTGTCAGCGTTTATAAAGTCACTGTGGTTGTGTTGACAGTAGGCTGCTCTGTCAGCGTTTATAAAGTCACTGTGGTTGTGTTGACAGTAGGCTGCTCTGTCAGCGTTTATAAAGTCACTGTGGTTGTGTTGACAGTAGGCTGCTCTGTCAGTGTTTATAAAGTCACTGTGGTTGTGTTGACAGTAGGCTGCTCTGTCAGTGTTTATAAAGTCACTGTGGTTGTGTTGACAGTAGGCTGCTCTGTCAGCGTTTATAAAGTCACTGTGGTTGTGTTGACAGTAGGCTGCTCTGTCAGTGTTTATAAAGTCACTGTGGTTGTGTTGACAGTAGGCTGCTCTGTCAGTGTTTATAAAGTCACTGTGGTTGTGTTGACAGTCTGGCTGCTCTGTCAGCAGTGTTTATAAAGTCACTGTGGTTGTGTTGACAGTAGGCTGCTCTGTCAGTGTTTATAAAGTCACTGTGGTTGTGTTGACAGTAGGCTGCTCTGTCAGTGTTTATAAAGTCACTGTGGTTGTGTTGACAGTAGGCTGCTCTGTCAGTGTTTATAAAGTCACTGTTGGTTGTGTTGAGTCAGTAGGCTGCTCTGTCAGTGTTTATAAAGTCACTGTGGTTGTGTTGACAGTAGGCTGCTCTGTCAGTGTTTATAAAGTCACTGTGGTTGTGTTGACAGTAGGCTGCTCTGTCAGTGTTTATAAAGTCACTGTGGTTGTGTTGACAGTAGGCTGCTCTGTCAGTGTTTATAAAGTCACTGTGGTTGTGTTGACAGTAGGCTGCTCTGTCAGTGTTTATAAAGTCACTGTGGTTGTGTTGACAGTAGGCTGCTCTGTCAGTGTTTATAAAGTCACTGTGGTTGTGTTGACAGTAGGCTGCTCTGTCAGTGTTTATAAAGTCACTGTGGTTGTGTTGACAGTAGGCTGCTCTGTCAGTGTTTATAAAGTCACTGTGGTTGTGTTGACAGTAGGCTGCTCTGTCAGTGTTTATAAAGTCACTGTGGTTGTGTTGACAGTAGGCTGCTCTGTTGACAGTAGTGTTTATAAAGTCACTGTGGTTGTGTTGACAGTAGGCTGCTCTGTCAGTGTTTATAAAGTCACTGTGGTTGTGTTGACAGTAGGCTGCTCTGTCAGTGTTTATAAAGTCACTGTGGTTGTGTTGACAGTAGGCTGCTCTGTCAGTGTTTATAAAGTCACTGTGGTTGTGTTGACAGTAGGCTGCTCTGTCAGTGTTTATAAAGTCACTGTGGTTGTGTTGACAGTAGGCTGCTCTGTCAGTGTTTATAAAGTCACTGTGGTTGTGTTGACAGTAGGCTGCTCTGTCAGTATAAAGTTTATAAAGTCACTGTGGTTGTGTTGACAGTAGGCTGCTCTGTCAGTGTTTATAAAGTCACTGTGGTTGTGTTGACAGTAGGCTGCTCTGTCAGTGTTTATAAAGTCACTGTGGTTGTGTTGACAGTAGGCTGCTCTGTCAGCGTTTATAAAGTCACTGTGGTTGTGTTGACAGTAGGCTGCTCTGTCAGTGTTTATAAAGTCACTGTGGTTGTGTTGACAGTAGGCTGCTCTGTCAGTGTTTATAAAGTCACTGTGGTTGTGTTGACAGTAGGCTGCTCTGTCAGTGTTTTATAAAGTCACTGTGGTTGTGTTGACAGTAGGCTGCTCTGTCAGTGTTTATAAAGTCACTGTGGTTGTGTTGACAGTAGGCTGCTCTGTCAGTGTTTATAAAGTCACTGTGGTTGTGTTGACAGTAGGCTGCTCTGTCAGTGTTTATAAAGTCACTGTGGTTGTGTTGACAGTAGGCTGCTCTGTCAGTGTTTATAAAGTCACTGTGGTTGTGTTGACAGTAGGCTGCTCTGTCAGTGTTTATAAAGTCACTGTGGTTGTGTTGACAGTAGGCTGCTCTGTCAGTGTTTATAAAGTCACTGTGGTTGTGTTGACAGTAGGCTGCTCTGTCAGTGTTTATAAAGTCACTGTGGTTGTGTTGACAGTAGGCTGCTCTGTCAGTGTTTATAAAGTCACTGTGGTTGTGTTGACAGTAGGCTGCTCTGTCAGTGTTTATAAAGTCACTGTGGTTGTGTTGACAGTAGGCTGCTCTGTCAGTGTTTATAAAGTCACTGTGGTTGTGTTGACAGTAGGCTGCTCTGTCAGTGTTTATAAAGTCACTGTGGTTGTGTTGACAGTAGGCTGCTCTGTCAGTGTTTATAAAGTCACTGTGGTTGTGTTGACAGTAGGCTGCTCTGTCAGTGTTTATAAAGTCACTGTGGTTGTGTTGACAGTAGGCTGCTCTGTCAGTGTTTATAAAGTCACTGTGGTTGTGTTGACAGTAGGCTGCTCTGTCAGTGTTTATAAAGTCACTGTGGTTGTGTTGACAGTAGGCTGCTCTGTCAGTGTTTATAAAGTCACTGTGGTTGTGTTGACAGTAGGCTGCTCTGTCAGTGTTTATAAAGTCACTGTGGTTGTGTTGACAGTAGGCTGCTCTGCTCTGTGGTTGTGTCAGTCAGTGTTTATAAAGTCACTGTGGTTGTGTTGACAGTAGGCTGCTCTGTCAGTGTTTATAAAGTCACTGTGGTTGTGTTGACAGTAGGCTGCTCTGTCAGTGTTTATAAAGTCACTGTGGTTGTGTTGACAGTAGGCTGCTCTGTCAGTGTTTATAAAGTCACTGTGGTTGTGTTGACAGTAGGCTGCTCTGTCAGTGTTTATAAAGTCACTGTGGTTGTGTTGACAGTAGGCTGCTCTGTCAGTGTTTATAAAGTCACTGTGGTTGTGTTGACAGTAGGCTGCTCTGTCAGTGTTAAAGTCACTGTGGTTGTGTTGACAGTAGGCTGCTCTGTCAGTGTTTATAAAGTCACTGTGGTTGTGTTGACAGTAGGCTGCTCTGTCAGTGTTTATAAAGTCACTGTGGTTGTGTTGACAGTAGGCTGCTCTGTCAGTGTTTATAAAGTCACTGTGGTTGTGTTGACAGTAGGCTGCTCTGTCAGCGTTTATAAAGTCACTGTGGTTGTGTTGACAGTAGGCTGCTCTGTCAGTGTTTATAAAGTCACTGTGGTTGTGTTGACAGTAGGCTGCTCTGTCAGTGTTTATAAAGTCACTGTGGTTGTGTTGACAGTAGGCTGCTCTGTCTCTGTCAGTGTTTATAAAGTCACTGTTTGTGTTTATAAAGTCACTGTGGTTGTGTTGACAGTAGGCTGCTCTGTCAGTGTTTATAAAGTCACTGTGGTTGTGTTGACAGTAGGCTGCTCTGTCAGTGTTTATAAAGTCACTGTGGTTGTGTTGACAGTAGGCTGCTCTGTCAGTGTTTATAAAGTCACTGTGGTTGTGTTGACAGTAGGCTGCTCTGTCAGTGTTTATAAAGTCACTGTGGTTGTGTTGACAGTAGGCTGCTCTGTCAGTGTTTATAAAGTCACTGTGGTTGTGTTGACAGTAGGCTGCTCTGTCAGTGTTTATAAAGTCACTGTGGTTGTGTTGACAGTAGGCTGCTCTGTCAGTGTTTATAAAGTCACTGTGGTTGTGTTGACAGTAGGCTGCTCTGTCAGTGTTTATAAAGTCACTGTGGTTGTGTTGACAGTAGGCTGCTCTGCAGTGTTTATAAAGTCTGTCAGTGTTTATAAAGTCACTGTGGTTGTGTTGACAGTAGGCTGCTCTGTCAGTGTTTATAAAGTCACTGTGGTTGTGTTGACAGTAGGCTGCTCTGTCAGTGTTTATAAAGTCACTGTGGTTGTGTTGACAGTAGGCTGCTCTGTCAGTGTTTATAAAGTCACTGTGGTTGTGTTGACAGTAGGCTGCTCTGTCAGTGTTTATAAAGTCACTGTGGTTGTGTTGACAGTAGGCTGCTGCTCTGTTCAGTGTTTATAAAGTCACTGTGGTTGTGTTGACAGTAGGCTGCTCTGTCAGTGTTTATAAAGTCACTGTGGTTGTGTTGACAGTAGGCTGCTCTGTCAGTAGGTGTTTATAAAGTCACTGTGGTTGTGTTGACAGTAGGCTGCTCTGTCAGTGTTTTAAAGTCATAAAGGCTGCTCTGTCAGTGTTTATAAACTGTGGTTGTGTTGACAGTAGGCTGCTCTGTCAGTGTTTATAAAGTCACTGTGGTTGTGTTGACAGTAGGCTGCTCTGTCAGTGTTTATAAAGTCACTGTGGTTGTGTTGACAGTAGGCTGCTCTGTCAGTGTTTATAAAGTCACTGTGGTTGTGTTGACAGTAGGCTGCTCTGTCAGTGTTTATAAAGTCACTGTGGTTGTGTTGACAGTAGGCTGCTCTGTCAGTGTTTATAAAGTCACTGTGGTTGTGTTGACAGTAGGCTGCTCTGTCAGTGTTTATAAAGTCACTGTGGTTGTGTTGACAGTAGGCTGCTCTGTCAGTGTTTATAAAGTCACTGTGGTTGTGTTGACAGTAGGCTGCTCTGTCAGTGTTTATAAAGTCACTGTGGTTGTGTTGACAGTAGGCTGCTCTGTCAGTGTTTATAAAGTCACTGTGGTTGTGTTGACAGTAGGCTGCTCTGTCAGTGTTTATAAAGTCACTGTGGTTGTGTTGACAGTAGGCTGCTCTGTCAGTGTTTATAAAGTCACTGTGGTTGTGTTGACAGTAGGCTGCTCTGTCAGTGTTTATAAAGTCTGTCAGTAGGTGTTTAGTGTTTAAAGTCACTGTGGTTGTGTTGACAGTAGGCTGCTCTGTCAGTGTTTATAAAGTCACTGTGGTTGTGTTGACAGTAGGCTGCTCTGTCAGTGTTTATAAAGTCACTGTGGTTGTGTTGACAGTAGGCTGCTCTGTCAGTGTTTATAAAGTCACTGTGGTTGTGTTGACAGTAGGCTGCTCTGTCAGTGTTTATAAAGTCACTGTGGTTGTGTTGACAGTAGGCTGCTCTGTCAGTGTTTATAAAGTCACTGTGGTTGTGTTGACAGTAGGCTGCTCTGTCAGTGTTTATAAAGTCACTGTGGTTGTGTTGACAGTAGGCTGCTCTGTCAGTGTTTATAAGTCAGTGACACTGTGGTTGTGTTGACAGTAGGCTGCTCTCTGTCAGTGTTTATAAAGTCACTGTGGTTGTGTTGACAGTAGGCTGCTCTGTCAGTGTTTATAAAGTCACTGTGGTTGTGTTGACAGTAGGCTGCTCTGTCAGTGTTTATAAAGTCACTGTGGTTGTGTTGACAGTAGGCTGCTCTGTCAGTGTTTATAAAGTCACTGTGGTTGTGTTGACAGTAGGCTGCTCTGTCAGTGTTTATAAAGTCACTGTGGTTGTGTTGACAGTAGGCTGCTCTGTCAGTGTTTATAAAGTCACTGTGGTTGTGTTGACAGTAGGCTGCTCTGTCAGTGTTTATAAAGTCACTGTGGTTGTGTTGACAGTAGGCTGCTCTGTCAGTGTTTATAAAGTCACTGTGGTTGTGTTTTGACAGTAGGCTGCTCTGTCAGTGTTTATAAAGTCACTGTGGTTGTGTTGACAGTAGGCTGCTCTGTCAGTGTTTATAAAGTCACTGTGGTTGTGTTGACAGTAGGCTGCTCTGTCAGTGTTTATAAAGTCACTGTGGTTGTGTTGACAGTAGGCTGCTCTGTCAGTGTTTATAAAGTCACTGTGGTTGTGTTGACAGTAGGCTGCTCTGTCAGTGTTTATAAAGTCACTGTGGTTGTGTTGACAGTAGGCTGCTCTGTCAGTGTTTATAAAGTCACTGTGGTTGTGTTGACAGTAGGCTGCTCTGTCAGTGTTTATAAAGTCACTGTGGTTGTGTTGACAGTAGGCTGCTCTGTCAGTGTTTATAAAGTCACTGTGGTTGTGTTGACAGTAGGCTGCTCTGTCAGTGTTTATAAAGTCACTGTGGTTGTGTTGACAGTAGGCTGCTCTGTCAGTGTTTATAAAGTCACTGTGGTTGTGTTGACAGTAGGCTGCTCTGTCAGTGTTTATAAAGTCACTGTGGTTGTGTTGACAGTGCTGCTCTTGTGTTTATGTCACAGTAGGCTGCTCTGTCAGTGTTTATAAAGTCACTGTGGTTGTGTTGACAGTAGGCTGCTCTGTCAGTGTTTATTCACTGTGGTTGTGTTGACAGTAGGCTGCTCTGTCAGTGTTTATAAAGTCACTGTGGTTGTGTTGACAGTAGGCTGCTCTGTCAGTGTTTATAAAGTCACTGTGGTTGTGTTGACAGTAGGCTGCTCTGTCAGTGTTTATAAAGTCACTGTGGTTGTGTTGACAGTAGGCTGCTCTGTCAGTGTTTATAAAGTCACTGTGGTTGTGTTGACAGTAGGCTGCTCTGTCAGTGTTTATAAAGTCACTGTGGTTGTGTTGACAGTAGGCTGCTCTGTCAGTGTTTATAAAGTCACTGTGGTTGTGTTTATGTCACTGTGGTTGTGTTGAGTAGGCTGCTCTGTCAGTGTTTATAAAGTCACTGTGGTTGTGTTGACAGTAGGCTGCTCTGTCAGTGTTTATAAAGTCACTGTGGTTGTGTTGACAGTAGGCTGCTCTGTCAGTGTTTATAAAGTCACTGTGGTTGTGTTGACAGTAGGCTGCTCTGTCAGTGTTTATAAAGTCACTGTGGTTGTGTTGACAGTAGGCTGCTCTGTCAGTGTTTATAAAGTCACTGTGGTTGTGTTGACAGTAGGCTGCTCTGTCAGTGTTTATAAAGTCACTGTGGTTGTGTTGACAGTAGGCTGCTCTGTCAGTGTTTATAAAGTCACTGTGGTTGTGTTGACAGTAGGCTGCTCTGTCAGTGTTTATAAAGTCACTGTGGTTGTGTTGACAGTAGGCTGCTCTGTCAGTGTTTATAAAGTCACTGTGGTTGTGTTGACAGTAGGCTGCTCTGTCAGTGTTTATAAAGTCACTGTGGTTGTGTTGACAGTAGGCTGCTGTGTTTATAAAGTCTGTGGTTGTGTTGACAGCTCTGTTTATAAAGTCACTGTGGTTGTGTTGACAGTAGGCTGCTCTGTCAGTGTTTATAAAGTCACTGTGGTTGTGTTGACAGTAGGCTGCTCTGTCAGTGTTTATAAAGTCACTGTGGTTGTGTTGACAGTAGGCTGCTCTGTCAGTGTTTATAAAGTCACTGTGGTTGTGTTGACAGTAGGCTGCTCTGTCAGTGTTTATAAAGTCACTGTGGTTGTGTTGACAGTAGGCTGCTCTGTCAGTGTTTATAAAGTCACTGTGGTTGTGTTGACAGTAGGCTGCTCTGTCAGTGTTTATAAAGTCACTGTGGTTGTGTTGACAGTAGGCTGCTCTGTCACTGTGGTTGTGTTGACAGTAGGCTGCTCTGTCAGTGTTTATAAAGTCACTGTGGTTGTGTTGACAGTAGGCTGCTCTGTCAGTGTTTATAAAGTCACTGTGGTTGTGTTGACAGTAGGCTGCTCTGTCAGTGTTTATAAAGTCACTGTGGTTGTGTTGACAGTAGGCTGCTCTGTCAGTGTTTATAAACTGTGGTTGTGTTGACAGTAGGCTGCTCTGTCAGTGTTTATAAAGTGGTTGTGTTGACAGTAGGCTGCTCTGTCTGTCACTGTGGTTGTGTTGACAGTTCAGTGTTTATAAAGTCACTGTGGTTGTGTTGACAGTAGGCTGCTCTGTCAGTGTTTATAAAGTCACTGTGGTTGTGTTGACAGTAGGCTGCTCTGTCAGTGTTTATAAAGTCACTGTGGTTGTGTTGACAGTAGGCTGCTCTGTCAGTGTTTATAAAGTCACTGTGGTTGTGTTGACAGTAGGCTGCTCTGTCAGTGTTTATAAAGTCACTGTGGTTGTGTTGACAGTAGGCTGCTCTGTCAGTGTTTATAAAGTCACTGTGGTTGTGTTGACAGTAGGCTGCTCTGTCAGCGTTTATAAAGTCACTGTGGTTGTGTTGACAGTAGGCTGCTCTGTTCAGTGTTTATATAAAGTCACTGTGGTTGTGTTGACAGTAGGCTGCTCTCTGTCAGTGTTTATATAGTCACTGTGGTTGTGTTGACAGTAGGCTGCTCTGTCAGTGTTTATAAAGTCACTGTGGTTGTGTTGACAGTAGGCTGCTCTGTCAGTGTTTATAAAGTCACTGTGGTTGTGTTGACAGTAGGCTCTGCTCTGTCAGTGTTTATAAAGTCACTGTGGTTGTGTTGACAGTAGGCTGCTCTGTCAGTGTTTATAAAGTCACTGTTCAGGCTGCTCTGTCAGTGTTTATAAAGTCACTGTGGTTGTGTTGACAGTAGGCTGCTCTGTCAGTGTTTATAAAGTCACTGTGGTTGTGTTGACAGTAGGCTGCTCTGTCAGTGTTTATAAAGTCACTGTGGTTGTGTCAGTGAGTCAGTTAGGCTGCTCTGTCAGTGTTTATAAAGTCACTGTGGTTGTGTTGACAGTAGGCTGCTCTGTCAGTGTTTATAAGTCACTGTGGTTGTGTTGACAGTTTGCTCTGTGTCTTATAAAGTCACTGTGGTTGTGTTGACAGTAGGCTCTGTCAGTGTTTATAAAGTCACTGTGGTTGTGTTGACAGTAGGCTGCTCTGTCAGTGTTTATAAAGTCACTGTGGTTGTGTTGACAGTAGGCTGCTCTGTCAGTGTTTATAAAGTCACTGTGGTTGTGTTGACAGTAGGCTGCTCTGTCAGTGTTTATAAAGTCACTGTGGTTGTGTTGACAGTAGGCTGCTCTGTCAGTGTTTATAATAGTCACTGTGGTTGTGTTGACAGTAGGCTGCTCTGTCAGTGTTTATAAAGTCACTGTGGTTGTGTTGACAGTAGGCTGCTCTGTCAGTGTTTATAAAGTCACTGTGGTTGTGTTGACATAGGCTGCTCTGTCACAGTGTTTATAAAGTCACTGTGGTTGTGTTGACAGTAGGCTGCTCTGTCAGTGTTTTTATAAAGTCACTGTGGTTGTGTTGACAGTAGGCTGCTCTGTCAGTGTTTATAAAGTCACTGTGGTTGTGTTGACAGTGTTTATAAAGTCACAGCGTTTATGTGGTTGTGTTGACAGTAGGCTGCTCTGTCAGTGTTTATAAAGTCACTGTGGTTGTGTTGACAGTAGGCTGCTCTGTCAGTGTTTATAAAGTCACTGTGGTTGTGTTGACAGTAGGCTGCTCTGTCAGTGTTTATAAAGTCACTGTGGTTGTGTTGACAGTAGGCTGCTCTGTCAGTGTTTATAAAGTCACTGTGGTTGTGTTGACAGTAGGCTGCTCTGTCAGTGTTTATAAAGTCACTGTGGTTGTGTTGACAGTAGGCTGCTCTGTCAGTGTTTATAAAGTCACTGTGGTTGTGTTGACAGTAGGCTGCTCTGTCAGTGTTTATAAAGTCACTGTGGTTGTGTTGACAGTAGGCTGCTCTGTCAGTGTTTATAAAGTCACTGTGGTTGTGTTGACAGTAGGCTGCCTGTCAGTGTTTATAAAGTCACTGTGGTTGTGTTGACAGTAGTCAGTTTATAAAGTCACTGTGGTTGTGTTGACAGTCTGCTCTGTCAGTGTTTATAAAGTCACTGTGGTTGTGTTGACAGTAGGCTGCTCTGTCAGTGCTTATAAAGTCACTGTGGTTGTGTTGACAGTAGGCTGCTCTGTCAGTGTTTATAAAGTCACTGTGGTTGTGTTGACAGTAGGCTGCTCTGTCAGTGTTTATAAAGTCACTGTGGTTGTGTTGACAGTAGGCTGCTCTGTCAGCGTTTATAAAGTCACTGTGGTTGTGTTGACAGTAGGCTGCTCTGTCAGTGTTTATAAAGTCACTGTGGTTGTGTTGACAGTAGGCTGCTCTGTCAGTGTTTATAAAGTCACTGTGGTGTGTTGTTGAGTCAGTAGGCTGCTCTGTCAGTGTTTATAAAGTCACCAGGTTGTGTTGACAGTAGGCTGCTCTGTCAGTGTTTAGGAAGTCACTGTGGCTGTGCTGACAGTAGGCTGCCTCACTGTGGTTGTGTCAGTGTTTATAAAGTCACTGTGGTTGTGCTTGACAGTAGGCTGCTCTGTCAGTGTTTATAAAGTCACTGTGGTTGTGTTGACAGTAGGCTGTTCTGTCACGTTTATAAAGTCACTGTGGCTGTGTTGACAGTAGGCTGCTCTGTCAGTGTTTATAAAGTCACTGTGGTTGTGTTGACAGTAGGCTGCTCTGTCAGTGTTTATAAAGTCACTGTGGTTGTGTTGACAGTAGGTTCTGTCAGTGTTTATAAAGTCAGGGTTGTGTCAGTGTTTATAAAGTCACTGTGGTTGTGTTGACAGTAGTATTGCCTGGTCAGTGTTTATAAAGTCACTGTGGTTGTGTTGACAGTAGGCTGCTCTGTCAGTGTTTATATAGTCACTGTGGTTGTGTTGACAGTAGGCTGCTCTGTCAGTGTTTATAAAGTCACTGTGGTTGTGTTGACAGTAGGCCGCCTGTCAGTGTTTATAAAGTCACTGTGGTTGTGTTGACAGTAGGCTGCCCTGTCTGTCAGTGTTTATAAAGTCACTGTGGTTGTGTTGACAGTAGGGCTGCCTCTGTCAGTGTTTATAAAGTCACTGTGGTTGTGTTGACAGTAGGCTGCTCTGTCAGTGTTTGACAGTAAAGTCACGTTTATGTGGTTGTGTTGACAGTAGGCTGCCTGTCAGTGTTTAAAGTCACTGTGGCTGTGTTGACAGTAGGCTGCTCTGTCAGTGTTTATAAAGTCACTGTGGTTGTGTTGACAGTAGGCTGCTCTGTCAGTGTTTATAAAGTCACTGTGGTTGTGTTGACAGTAGGCTGCCTCTGTCAGTGTTTTATAGTCACTGTATGTGTTGACAGTAGCTCTGTCTGTCACTCTGTCAGTGTTTATATAGTCACTGTGGTTGTGTTGACAGTAGGCTGCTCTGTCAGTGTTTATATAGTCACTGTGGTTGTGTTGACAGTAGGCTCTTGCTCTGTCAGTGTTTATAAAGTCACTGTGGTTGTGTTGACAGTAGGGTCAGTGTTTATGTCATTGTGGTTTATAAAGTCACTGTCAGTGTTTTGTGTTGACAGTAGGCTGCCTGTCAGTGTTTATAAAGTCACTGTGGTTGTGTTGACAGTAGGCTGCCTGTCAGTGTTTATAAAGTCACTGTGGCTGTGCTGACAGTAGGCTGCTCTGGTCAGTGTTTATAAAGTTCACTGTGGTTGTGCTGACAGTAGGCTGCTCTGTCAGTGTTTATAAAGTCACTGTGGTTGTGTTGACAGTAGAGCTGCCTCTGTCAGTGTTTATAAAGTCACTGTGGTTGTGTTGACAGTAGGCTGCCTGTCAGTGTTTATAGTCACTGTGGTTGTGCCTGACAGTAGGCTGCTCTGTCAGTGTTTATAAAGTCACTGTATTGTGTTGACAGTAGGGCTGCTCTGTCAGTGTTTATATAGTCACTGTGGTTGTGTTGACAGTAGGCTGCTCTGTCAGTGTTTATATAGTCACTGTGGTTGTGTTGACAGTAGGCTGCTCTGTCAGTGTTTATAAAGTCACTGTGGTTGTGTTGACAGTAGGCTGCTCTGTCAGTGTTTATAAAGTCACTGTGGTTGTGTTGACAGTAGGCTGCTCTGTCAGTATTTTATAGTCACTGTGGTTGTGTTGACAGTAGGTTGCTCTGTCAGTGTTTATAAAGTCACTGTGGTTGTGTTGACAGTAGGCTGCCTGTCAGTGTTTATAAAGTCACTGTGGTTGTGTTGACAGTAGGCTGCCTCTGTCAGTGTTTATAGTCACTGTGGTTGTGTTGACAGTAGGCTGCCCTGGTCAGTGTTTATAAAGTCACTGTGGTTGTGTTGACAGGCTGCCGTCAGCATCTTATAGTCACTGTGGTTGTGTTGACAGTAGGCTGCTCTGTCATGTTTATAAAGTCACTGTGGTTGTGTTGACAGTAGGCTGCTCTGTCAGCATTTATAAAGTCACTGTGGTTGTGTTGACAGTAGGCTGCTCTGTCAGTGTTTATAAAGTCACTGTGGTTGTGTTGACAGTAGGCTGCCTGTCAGTGTTTATAAAGTCACTGTGGTGTGGTGTTGACAGTAGGCTGCTCTGTCAGTGTTTATAAAGTCACTGTGGCTGTGCTGACAGTAGCTGCTCTGTCAGTGTTTATATAGTCACTGTGGTTGTGTTGATGTAGGCTGCTCTGTCAGTGTTTATAAAGTCATCAGGGTTGTGTTGATGCAGGCTGCTCTGTCAGTGTTTGTCACTGTGGTTGTGTTGACAGTAGGCTGCTCTGGGTCAGTGTTTATAAAGTCACTGTGGTTGTGTTGACAGTAGGCTGCTCTGTCAGTGTTTATACAATATTGGATGTTTGTTTATTATCTTTTCTTTCTCCCATTCTCCACCCTGTGTGTGTGT
>NC_060186.1:7394322-7404513 GCF_021184085.1 Oncorhynchus gorbuscha
CTCCTCTCCGAGCTCAGCTCTCTTCCCCTCTCCTCTTTGAGCTCTCATTTCTGAGCTCAGCTCTCTTCCCTCTCCTCTCTGAGCTCTCCTCTCCGAGCTCAGCTCTCTTCCCTCTCCTCTCCGAGGCTCTCCTCTCCGAGCTCAGCTCTCTTCCCCTCTCCTCTTGGAGCTCTCATTTCTGAGCTCAGCTCTCTTCCCCTCTCTCTCCGAGCTCAGCTCTCTTCCCCTCTCCTCTTGGAGCTCTCATTTCCGAGCTCAGCTCTCTTCCCCTCTCCTCTCTGAGCGCTCCTCTCCGAGCTCAGCTCTCTTCCCCTCTCCTCTCCGAGCTCTCCTCTCCGAGCTCAGCTCTCTTCCCCTCTCCTCTTGGAGCTCTCATTTCTGAGCTCAGCTCTCTTCCCCTCTCCTCTCTGAGCTCAGCTCTCTTCCCCTCTCCTCTCCGAGCTCAGCTCTCTTCCCCTCTCCTCTTGGAGCTCTCATTTCCGAGCTCAGCTCTCTTCCCCTCTCCTCTCCGAGCTCAGCTCTCTTCCCCTCTCCTCTTGGAGCTCAGCTCTCTTCCCCTCTCCTGTTGGAGCTCAGCTCTCTTCCCCTCTCCTCTCCGAGCTCAGCTCTCTTCCCCTCTCCTCTTGGAGCTCTCGTTTCCGAGCTCAGCTCTCTTCCCCTCTCCTGTTGGAGCTCAGCTCTCTTCCCCTCTCCTCTCCGAGCTCAGCTCTCTTCCCCTCTCCTCTTGGAGCTCTCGTTTCCGAGCTCAGCTCTCTTCCCCTCTCCTCTCCGAGCTCAGCTCTCTTCCCCTCTCCTCTTGGAGCTCAGCTCTCTTCCCCTCTCCTCTTGGAGCTCAGCTCTCTTCCCCTCTCCCCTTGGAGCTCAGCTCTCTTCCCCTCTCCTGTTGGAGCTCTCGTCTGCAAGCTCAGCTCTCCACTCTCTGCTCAGCTCTCGGCCAAGCCTCTCAAAAAGCCTGGCCCAGATAGACATGACGCTCTCCTGTCCTCTCAGAGCTAACACACACGCCAAGCCTGGCCTACATAGATACATGATGACTTTAGAGACACACATATACACAATTCCTCTCCCATCCTGTAGAACCAGCTTTAACATCACAGCAAGTTATTTTCTTTCAAAAAATCATTGTACACATTATTACACTTCCACAATGAAAAAGCGGAAAAGATATTTACTCTCCAGATCAGGATGAAGTGTTACACCTGCTGCTGTTAATGGCATTACTTCCTGTCCTTGTCCTTGAAACCGATGTGGATTCCACACACACACATACACACACACAGACACAAACACACACATACACACCTCTCAGTCACTTTGTACATTCTCACCTTTTTCACACAAGCCATTACCTAGCCGTTCTACAGCAGCTACTTTACCCAGAGGACGTGAGGTGGCCTAGTTTCTGCTACTCAAGCAGTACAACACCTCACATGTTCTACTGTTTGACTACTGGCACCTGTAGAATAGCAGCTTTAAGATAAAGAGTTACGGAAACTAAATATAAACAGTACCAGTAGCCCACAACGAGGACCAGTACCTATTTCAGTGTCCCTGTTCAGTCCTCAGTTCCCTGGGTAAAGGAGGAAAAGACCCTTGATTTGGGAGTCTGGTCTGTTTGACATAAGGTTGATTGAGGAATGAGGTGAAAGAGTAAGGGGCCATCTTGCTTTTTGGGGAAAACAACAACAGAAAGATGAACTCCATTTAACTGAACTTTACCGCACTTTGACCAGGTTGATGAGGAGAGGAGAGGAAAACAGAGAGAAGAGGAAGGACAGAGTCTAAGAAAATCAGAGAAGATCAGAGAAGAGGAAGGACAGAGTCTAAGAAGATCAGAGAAGAGGAAGGACAGAGTCTAAGAAGATCAGAGAAGGGGAAGGACAGAGTCTAAGAAGATCAGAGAAGAGGAAGGACAGAGTCTAAGAAGATCAGAGAAGAGGAAGGACAGAGTCTAAGAAAATCAGAGAAGATCAGAGAAGAGGAAGGACAGAGTCTAAGAAGATCAGAGAAGAGGAAGGACAGAGTCTAAGAAGATCAGAGAAGAGGAAGGACAGAGTCTAAGAAGATCAGAGAAGAGGAAGGACAGAGTCTAAGAAGATCAGAGAAGAGGAAGGACAGAGTCTGAGAAGATCAGAGAAGAGGAAGGACAGAGTCTAAGAAGATCAGAGAAGAGGAAGGACAGAGTCTAAGAAGATCAGAGAAGAGGAAGGACAGAGTCTAAGAAGATCAGAGAAGAGGAAGGACAGAGTCTAAGAAGATCAGAGAAGAGGAAGGACAGAGTCTAAGAAAATCAGAGAAGAGGAAGGACAGAGTCTAAGAAAATCAGAGAAGAGGAAGGACAGAGTCTAATACGGATCTGATCTTCATTCTCTCCACCACCTCATCCTCTCTCTCCCTCTCCCTCTCTCTCTCTCTCTCTCTCTCTCTCTCTCTCAGGTCTCATTCCCTCTCTCTCTCTCAGGTCTCATTCCCTCTCTCTCTCTCTTTCTCTGTCTCTCTCTCGCTCTCTCTCTCTCTCTCTCTGTCTCTCTCTCAGGTCTCATTCCCTCTCTCTCTCTCTCTCTCTGGTCTCATCTCTCTCTCTCTCTCTCTCTCTCTCTCTCAGGTCTCATTCCCTCTCTCTCTCTCTCTCTCTCTCTCTCTCTCTCTGTCTCTCTGTCTCTCTGTCTCTCTCTCTCTCTGGTCTCATTCCCTCTTTCTCGCTCTCTCTCTCTCTCTCTCTCTGTCCCTCCCTCACAGAGGCATGCTGACTCACGTGTCAGAGGACATCTCTGCCCATGACACCACCAGCTGCAAGCTTGACACAGCCCTGCCACACACACACTCACACTCACACCCCACACACACACAAGGCAACTTTGGCCACATACCCAACCTCCTGCCAACCCTGACACACACAGCTGTTCTCCTCGTCCCTCCTTCCTTCCTCCATAGCTGTACTCCATCATTATAAATCTACCCGTTTATTCGTCTGCGCTGATCTGTTCATCCGGCGGTCGGCCCTAGTCTGACACCCAACGTGACATGTCCTGTGGGGAGAGGGAGAAGAGAGGGAAAGGAAGGAAGGAGGGAAGGAAGGAGAGGGAGGAGAGATGACCCCTGGGCTAAGAGAAATGAGCTCTCGTCTCAATGTGGCAGAGCTTTCCAGCCATGTCTAGCCATGGGCTAGCCTGCGATAGCATGGGCTCAACAGGGCTGTCTGAATGCATTTAAACCACTGGCTCATAAAACAGGACACAGCTCTTGTTTAGATGGTGCTAAACTGTGCATGGATTAGTTTCCCTTTCCCTCTGTCTCAATCTGTCAAGTCTATTTTTACTAGTTTCCTGTAGTGAAAACACACACACATGCGCACATACACGCACACCAAACACACACACACGCACAAAAACACACACACACACTTGAGCAGTATTTAATTAAAGTTGATGCATGGAGCTCAGTCTCAGTGAGAGGGAGTCTAGGGCTGCTTCAGGCTGAAGGAGGTCTTCAAGCTGAATATTTACCATCTTATCCCTAATGAAGGTGTTGGCTATAATGGACCTATATTACTACCTTATCCCTAATGAAGGTGTTCAAAGAGACACTCTGGAGGAGAGAGAGAGAGAGAGAGAGAGAGAGAGAGAGAGAGAGAGAGAAAAGAAGAAGAAAGAGAGAGAGACAAGAGACAGAGAAGAAGGGAGAGAACAGAGAGAGAGGGAAGGAAAGAAGAGAGAGAAGAAAGAAAAGAGAAGGAGAGAGAGGGAGGAGACAGAGAGGAGAGAGGGAGAGAGAGAGACAGAGAGAGAGAGAGAGAGAGAGAGAGAAGAGAGAGAGAGAGAGAGAGAGAGAGAGAGAGAGAGAGAGACAGAGAGACAGAGAGAGGGAAGACAGAGAGAGAGAGAGGAGAGAGAGAGAGGAGAGAAAGAGAGAGAGACACAGAGAGAGGAGAGAGAGAGAGAGAGAGAGAGACAGAGAGAGAGGAGAAGGAGAGAGACAGAGAGAGACAGAGAAGAGAAGAACCATTTATATCTCTTCCTCCTTCTTCTTCTACTTTCACCCCGAAATGAACTAAAAAATATGAATACTAATGAGCATCAATTATATTTCATGTCTGCTTAACTTGAGAATGGAATTAGATTTTAAGGGAGCATTAACGAGGAGCTGTGTAATCATTGGTGAGTTCTTAAATGCTCACGTGACGTACCTATTGCTGATTCAAACCAGCGGTCAGCTAGAGAGGTCCTGTACATCGCCTGTTGCATATGGAAGGTGATTCAGTGGGAATCATTTCACTTAAAGGAATCATCTAGCAGAAGGTGATTCAGTGGGAATCATTTCACTTAGGAATCATCTAGCAGAAGGTGATTCAGTGGGAATCATTTCATAAAGGAATCATCATCAGAAGGTGATTCAGTGGGAATCATTTCACTTAAAGGAATCATATAGCAGAAGGTGATTCAGTGGGAATCATTTCACTTAAAGGAATCATCTAGCAGAAGGTGATTCAGTGGGAATCATTTCACTTAAAGGAATCATCTAGCAGAAGGTGATCAGTGGGAAACATTTCACTTAAAGGAATCATCTAGCAGAAGGTGATTCAGTGGGAATCATTTCACTTAAAGGAATCATCTAGCAGAAGTTGATTCAGTGGTAAAGAAAGACAACGGTCACTGCAACTTGTTTTTGGTAAACAGCTGATGGGTGGAGCTGGAGGAAACTGTGCTCAGGTAGAAAAGTCATGTACATCTCACATTAAATATGGAAGTCGATTTAAGAAAAAAACATTTGACAGGCTGATTATCAATTATGATCTCAAGTATTTGTGCGAAATGTTATGGAGAGGTTTAGTGAGTAGAATAAACCCATAGTGATCCACCTGTTGAATAATACATTGAACAGTTGTTCTCTCTGCACAATATTATAATATGAGTGTTGGCAGATTCTGGACCGTGTCAGCCAGCCTTCATCAACCCTGGTATTCCACGAACTTCCAGACATCACAGCTCTACCACATTCATACCATGGATAGAAAAACACATGTTGAAATGTGCCAGAACTGCAACGTAATCTAATGTGTGTATCTATCTACTCTGCTATAGGTATGGGGCAACGTTGCATGTAGGGGATGTCCTGCATTTGTTAGTCCAGGAGGATCCGTCCTTCTCTGAATGCAGACAGTCTAGTCTGCAACACAAATGGCACCCTATTCCTATAGGCCCTATGAAGACCTCGCCAAAAAAAGTGTGCACTGCGTAGGGAATAGGGTACAATTTGAGACGCACACCTGTTCTCCATCTAGCTCGCTCTCCCTGCATCCTTCTCCCTCCCTGTCTCTTGTTGATGATGTCACTGCATCCTTCTCCCTCCCTATCTGTTGTTGATGATGTCACTGCATCCTTCTCTCTCCCTATCTGTTGTTGATGATGTCACTGCATCCTTCTCCCTCCCTGTCTCTTGTTGATGATGTCACTGCATCCTTCTCCCTCCCTGTCTCTTGTTGATGATGTCACTGCATCCTTCTCCCTCCCTGTCTCTTGTTGATGATGTCACTGCATCCTTCTCCCTCCCTGTCTGTTGTTGATGATGTCACTGCATCCTTCTCCCTCCCTGTCTGTTGTTGATGATGTCACTGCAGCCGCCTTTCTGCTCACTGCAACATACTTTACACTCGACAACGCACACACACACACACACACACACACACACACACACACACACACACACACACACACACACACGCTCGCGCAAGCACGCACGCACGCACACACACACACACACACACGTATGCACGCTCACACACACACCATCTGATTCCATCTGATAACACATCACTAACATCAACCCTGTAGAACACATCAGACAGGATGTAACACATCAGACAGG
This sequence comes from Oncorhynchus gorbuscha, assembly GCF_021184085.1. NCBI lineage: Eukaryota > Metazoa > Chordata > Actinopteri > Salmoniformes > Salmonidae > Oncorhynchus > Oncorhynchus gorbuscha. Next base: position 7,400,188 of record NC_060186.1, read on the forward strand.
ATGTAACACGGGAGAGGATGGACCAGTAAACTGTTCAGGTCATTATAACACATCAGACAGGATGTAACACATCAGACAGGATGTAACACATTAGTCAGGATGTAACACATCAGACAGGATGTAACACATCAGACAGGATGTAACACATCAGACAGGATGTAACAGGAGAGGATGGACCAGTAAACTGTTCAGGTCATTATAACACATTAGACAGGATGTAACACATCAGACAGGATGTAACACATCAGACAGGATGTAACACATCAGACAGGATGTAACACATCAGACAGGATGGAACACGAGAGAGGATGGACCAGTAAACTGTTCAGGTTATTATAACACATCAGACAGGATGTAACACGGGAGAGGATGGACCAGTAAACTGTTCAGGTCATTATAACACATCAGACAGGATGTAACACATCAGACAGGATGGAACACATCAGTCAGGATGTAACACATAAGTCAGGATGTAAAACAGACAGGATGTAACACAGGAGAGGATGTAGTGGAACTATGAAGAGCAGGAGTAGAACTACATACCGACAGTAACCTTATAACATGGTCATACACACTGCTATCAGAGCCATAAGGATCCTGAAGTGCACTCTCCGAGCTGCTGGACCTATATTCTTGAGAAAAGGGGACAAGTGCAGTAGAAATATGTATATATATAAAGAGAGAGAGACAGAGAGAGAGAGAGAGGAAGGAGAGAGAGACAGAGAGAGAGACAGAGAGAGAGAGAGAGAGAGAGAGAGAGAGAGAGAGAGAGAGAGAGAGAGAGAGAGAGAGAGAGAGAGAGAGAGAGAGAGAGAGAGAGAGAGACAGAGAGAGAGAGAGAGAGAGAGAGAGAGAGAGAGACAGAGACAGAGAGAGAGAGAGAGAGAGAGAGAGAGAGAGAGAGAGAGAGAGAGAGAGAGACAGAGAGAGAGACAGAGAGAGAGAGAGAGAGAGAGAGAGAGAGAGAGAGAGAGAGAGAGAGAGAGAGAGAGAGAGAGAGAGAGAGACAGAGAGAGAGAGAGAGAGAGAGAGAGAGACATGAGAGAGAGAGAGAGAGAGAGAGAGAGAGAGAGAGAGAGAGAGAGACAGAGAGAGAGAGAGAGACAGAGAGAGAGAGAGAGAGAGAGACAGAGAGAGAGAGAGAGAGAGAGAGAGAGAGAGAGAGAGAGAGAGAGACAGAGAGAGAGAGAGAGACAGAGAGAGAGAGAGAGACATAGAGAGAGACATAGAGAGAGAGAGAGAGAGAGAGAGAGAGAGAGAGAGAGAGAGAGAGAGAGAGACAGAGAGAGAGAGAGAGAGAGAGAGAGAGAGAGAGAGAGAGAGAGAGAGAGAGAGAGAGAGAGAGAGAGAGAGAGAGAGACAGAGAGAGACAGAGAGAGAGAATATTTCTTTCCATTATAATTCAATACAAAGAATTTGAAACTATATGAAGATGAAGAAAACATCTAATATTTATTGGGTGAAAAGCCAAAATGTGCAGTTTGGGCAGCCAACAAGCTGAGACAGCCAGTGAAAAGAGCAAAGTAACGTTGATAATATTTCCCATCTGGTTTTGTTTTGTCTTTCATACCAGGTCATGTGTCTTCTCAGTCATGTTGACGCTGGTCCACTACCAGTCATGTCTTCAGTCATGTTGACACTGGTCCACTACCAGGTCATGTGTCTTCTCAGTCATGTTGACACTGGTCTACTACCAGGTCATGTGTCTTCTCAGTCATGTTGACACTGGTCCACTACCAGGTCATGTGTCTTCAGTCATGTTGACACTGGTCCACTACCAGGTCATGTGTCTTCTCAGTCATGTTGACACTGGTCCACTACCAGGTCATGTGTCTTCAGTCATGTTGACACTGGTCCCACTACCAGGTCATGTGTCTTCTCAGGTCATGTTGACACTGGTCCACTACCAGGTCATGTGTCTTCTCAGTCATGTTGACACTGGTCCACTACCAGGAGCATGTGTCTTCTCAGTCATGTTGACACTGGTCCACTACCAGGTCATGTGTCTTCTCAGTCATGTTGACACTGGTCCACTACCAGGTCATGTGTCTTCTCAGTCATGTTGATCTGGTCCACTACCAGGTCATGTGTCTTCTCAGTCATGTTGACACTGGTCTACTATCAGGTCATGTGTCTTCTCAGTCATGTTGACACTGGTCCACTACCAGGTCATGTCTTCTCAGTCATATGTTGACACTGGTCCACTACCAGGTCATGGTTCAGGAGCTGGTCCAGTCACTCCAGACCCCCATGGTGTGTTAGAGCTGGTCCAGTCACTCAGAGACCCCCCATGGTGTGTTGGAGCTGGTCCAGTCAGAGACCCCCCATGGTGTGTTAGAGCTGGTCCAGTCAGAGACCCCCATGGTGTGTTAGAGCTGGTCCAGTCAGAGACCCCCATGGTGTGTTGGAGCTGGTCCAGTCAGAGACCCCCCATTGTGTGTTAGAGCTGGTCCAGTCACTCAGAGACCCCCATGGTGTGTTAGAGCTGGTCCAGTCAGAGACCCCCATGGTGTGTTAGAGCTGGTCCAGTCAGAGACCCCCCATGGTGTGTTGGAGCTGGTCCAGTCAGAGACCCCCCATGGTGTGTTAGAGCTGGTCCAGTCAGAGACCCCCCATGGTGTGTTAGAGCTGGTCCAGTCACTCAGAGACCCCCATGGTGTGTTAGAGCTGGTCCAGTAACTCAGAGACCCCCATGGTGTGTTAGAGCTGGTCCAGTCACTCAGAGACCCCCATGGTGTGTTGGGGCTGGTCCAGTCACTCAGAGACCCCCATGGTGTGTTGGGGCTGGTCCAGTCACTCAGAGACCCCCATGGTGTGTTAGAGCTGGTCCAGTCAGAGACCCCCATGGTGTGTTAGAGCTGGTCCAGTCACTCAGAGACCCCCCATGGTGTGTTGGAGCTGGTCCAGTCACTCAGAGACCCCCATGGTGTGTTAGAGCTGGTCCAGTCAGAGACCCCCATGGTGTGTTGGAGCTGGTCCAGTCACTCAGAGACCCCCATGGTGTGTTGGGAGCTGGTCCAGTCAGAGACCCCCATGGTGTGTTAGAGCTGGTCCAGTCACTCAGAGAACCCCCATGGTGTGTTGGAGCTGGTCCAGTCAGAGACCCCCATGGTGTGTTAGAGCTGGTCCAGTCACTCAGAGACCCCCATGGTGTGTTAGAGCTGGTCCAGTCAGAGACCCCCATGGTGTGTTGGGGCTGGTCCAGTCACTCAGAGACCCCCATGGTGTGTTGGGGCTGGTCCAGTCAGAGACCCCCATGGTGTGTTGGAGCTGGTCCAGTCAGAGACCCCCATGGTGTGTTGGAGCTGGTCCAGTCAGAGACCCCCATGGTGTGTTGGAGCTGGTCCAGTCAGAGACCCCCATGGTGTGTTGGGAGCTGGTCCAGTCAGAGACCCCCATGGTGTGTTAGAGCTGGTCCAGTCAGAGACCCCCATGGTGTGTTGGAGCTGGTCCAGTCAGAGACCCCCATGGTGTGTTAGAGCTGGTCCAGTCAGAGACCCCCATGGTGTGTTAGAGCTGGTCCAGTCAGAGACCCCCATGGTGTGTTAGAGCTGGTCCAGTCAGAGACCCCCATGGTGTGTTGGAGCTGGTCCAGTCAGAGACCCCCATGGTGTGTTAGAGCTGGTCCAGTCAGAGACCCCCATGGTGTGTTAGAGCTGGTCCAGTCAGAGACCCCCATGGTGTGTTGGAGCTGGTCCAGTCAGAGACCCCCATGGTGTGTTGGAGCTGGTCCAGTCAGAGACCCCCATGGTGTGTTAGAGCTGGTCCAGTCAGAGACCCCCATGGTGTGTTAGAGCTGGTCCAGTCAGAGACCCCCATGGTGTGTTGGGGCTGGTCCAGTCAGAGACCCCCATGGTGTGTTGGAGCTGGTCCAGTCAGAGACCCCCATGGTGTGTTAGAGCTGGTCCAGTCAGAGACCCCCATGGTGTGTTAGAGCTGGTCCAGTCAGAGACCCCCATGGTGTGTTGGGGCTGGTCCAGTCAGAGACCCCCCATGATGTGTTGGAGCTGGTCCAGTCAGAGACCCCCCATGGTGTGTTGGAGCTGGTCCAGTCAGAGACCCCCCATGGTGTGTTAGAGCTGGTCCAGTCAGAGACCCCCCATGGTGTGTTAGAGCTGGTCCAGTCAGAGACCCCCATGGCGTGTTAGAGCTGGTCCAGTCAGAGACCCCCATGGTGTGTTGGGGCTGGTCCAGTCAGAGACCCCCATGGTGTGTTAGAGCTGGTCCAGTCAGAGACCCCCATGGTGTGTTAGAGCTGGTCCAGTCAGAGACCCCCCCATGGTGTGTTGGAGCTGGTCCAGTCAGAGACCCCCATGGTGTGTTGGG
>NC_060186.1:7404613-7454613 GCF_021184085.1 Oncorhynchus gorbuscha
AGGTTGTCATTAATATGTCTCTCTGAGTAGTGTCTCTACTACTAAAGGTTGTCATTAATATGTCTCTCTGAGTAGTGTCTCTACTACTAAAGGTTGTCATTAATATGTCTCTCTGAGTAGTGTCTCTACTACTAAAGGTTGTCATTAATATGTCTCTCTGAGTAGTGTCTCTACTACTAAAGGTTGTCATTAATATGTCTCTCTGAGTAGTGTCTCTACTACTAAAGGTTGTCATTAATATGTCTCTCTGAGTAGTGTCTCTACTACTAAAGGTTGTCATTAATATGTCTCTCTGAGTAGTGTCTCTACTACTAAAGGTTGTCATTAATATGTCTCTCTGAGTAGTGTCTCTACTACTAAAGGTTGTCATTAATATGTCTCTCTGAGTAGTGTCTCTACTACTAAAGGTTGTCATTAATATGTCTCTCTACTGAGTAGTGTCTCTACTACTAAAGGTTGTCATTAATATGTCTCTCTGAGTAGTGTCTCTAATATGTCTCTCTGAGTAGTGTCTCTACTACTAAAGGTTGTCATTAATATGTCTCTCTGAGTAGTGTCTCTACTACTAAAGGTTGTCATTAATATGTCTCTCTGAGTAGTGTCTCTACTACTAAAGGTTGTCATTAATATGTCTCTCTACTGAGTAGTGTCTCTACTACTAAAGGTTGTCATTAATATGTCTCTCTGAGTAGTGTCTCTACTACTAAAGGTTGTCATTAATATGTAGTGTCTCTACTACTGAGTAGTGTCTCTACTACTAAAGGTTGTCATTAATATGTCTCTCTGAGTAGTGTCTCTACTACTAAAGGTTGTCATTAATATGTCTCTGAGCACTCTGCTGGGGGACTATTTTCTTTGTACAGGGCCAGATTAGAGGACAGCTCTCTGAGTAGTGCACTACTAAAGGTTGTCATGTTCTTAATATGTCTGGTGCCTCTGAGTAGTGTCCTACAGGTTGTCGAAACTGTCATGATAGACTGTCATTAATATGTCTCTGTGTGTGAGTGTGTGTGTGTACTACTGTGTGTGTTGTCATTAATATGTCTCTGAGTAGTGTCTCTACTACTAAAGGTTGTCATTAATATGTCTCTCTGAGTAGTGTCTACTAAAGGTGTGTGTGTGTGTGTGTGTGTCATTAATATGTCTCTCTGAGTGCTGGGGGAGAGTCAGAGGGAGACTGTGTGTGTGTGTAGAGCAGAGCAGAGGAGGGTTGTGATGTTCTCCTAAAGGTCTGGTGCCTGGTTGAGGAAGAGAAACCACACCGCGAAACTGTCATGATAGACTGCATTAGGTGTGTGTGCGTGCGTGCGAGCGAGCGAGCGAGAGAGACTGTGTGTGTGTGTGTGTGTGTGTGTGAAAGAGAGAGAGAGACTGTGTGTGTGTTAGTCCTTGGCCAGGTTATGGTAACTGACACTCTCATCGGTCATAATTATCTGAGATCAGCTCCTCCCTCGTGAACTGCATCCTGAGTGTCCATCTGTCACACTAATTGGACACACACACACACACACATCTCTTATCCACATACTCTCCAATCATGTCCCCCTGAACCATCAAATTAAACCCCTCTCATCAATCCTGCTCACATTACTCTGAACCACCAAACTAAACCCCTCTCACATCAACTCTGCTCACATTACTCTGAACCACAAACTAAACCCCTCTCACATCAACCCTGCTCACATTACTCTGAACCACCAAACTAAACCCCTCTCATCAACCCTGCTCACATTACTCTGAACCACCAAACTAAACCCCTCTCACATCAACCCTGCTCACATTCCCCTGAACCCCCAAACTAAACCCCTCTCTCATCAACCCTGCTCACATTACTCTGAACCACCAAACTAAACCCCTCTCACATCAACCCTGCTCACATTACTCTGAACCACCAAACTAAACCCCTCTCACATCAACCCTGCTCACATTCCCTGAACCCCCAAACTAAACCCCTCTCATCAACCCTGCTCACATTCCCCTGAACCCCAAACTAAACCCCTCACATCAACCCTGCTCACATTCCCCTGAACCCCAAACTAAACCCCTCACATCAACCCTGCTCACATTCCCCTGAACCCCCAAACTAAACCCCTCACATCAACCCTGCTCACATTCCCCTGAACCCCCAAACTAAACCCCTCACATCAACCCTGCTCACATTCCCCTGAACCCCCAAACTAAACCCCTCACATCAACCCTACTCACACGGTTTTCATCTCAGCATGTTGATTGGTGAATAGGCTCCTGTTGATGACTTCTCTAATCACTGTTATAACCTTAACACCGAGCCAAGCAGCGACACTCCAGCATTTTGGAGTGTGAATACTACTTACTGGGTGTGTGTGTGTGTGTGTGTGTGTGTGTGTGTGTGTGTGTGTGTGTGTGTGTGTGTGTGTGTGTGTGTGTGTGTGTGTGTGTGTGTGTGTGTGGGTGGGTGGGTGGGTGGGTGGGTGGGTGGGTGGGTGGGTGGGTGGGTGGGTGGGTGTGGTCTCAAGTGTTTGGATGGTGTAGCTAGGTGACTAGTCGACCCAGGGGTTGCTCTGACTGCAGAAACACAGCTACTGGGCACATTTCGCACACACAGGAAGGAAGTGTGTGTTGTGAATGTTTTATGACCACTGTGCTATTCTGTTCCCCCCATCAAGAGCTCAGCATGTGAAGCAGAGAATGCATGGCCTCACCAACAAGAGAAGGAATCAAATATGCAAGTGTGTGTGTGTGTGTGTGTGCCTGCTATATGACTGTTCGTTGTGAATTCACAAAACTCAGAAGAGGACTGGTTAAAGGATGACTATTTATACAGTATGTATCTATAGGACAGGGTTTATACAGTATGTATCTATAGGACAGGGTTTACTGGGTTTATACAGTATGTATCTATAGGATAGGGTTTATACAGTATGTATCTATAGGATAGGGTTTATACAGTATGTATCTATAGGATAGGGTTTATACAGTATGTATCTATAGGATAGGGTTTATACAGTATGTATCTATAGGATAGGGTTTATACAGTATGTATCTATAGGATAGGGTTTACTGGGTTTATACAGTATGTATCTATAGGATAGGGTTTATACAGTATGTATCTATAGGATAGGGTTTATACAGTATGTATCTATAGGATAGGGTTTATACAGTATGTATCTATAGGATAGGGTTTATACAGTATGTATCTATAGGATAGGGTTTATACAGTATGTATCTATAGGATAGGGTTTATACAGTATGTATCTATAGGACAGGGTTTATACAGTATGTATCTATAGGACTGTATGAATGTTTATGAGGACTTTATGAATGTTTATGAGGACTTTATGAATGATATTGAGGACTTTATGAATGATATTGAGGACTGTATGAATGTTTATGAGGACTTTATGAATGATATTGAGGACTTTATGAATGTTTATGAGGACTGTATGAATGATATTGAGGACTTTATGAATGATATTGAGGACGGTATGAATGTTTATGAGGACTTTATGAATGTTTATGAGGACTTTATGAATGATATTGAGGACTGTATGAATGATATTGAGGACTTTATGAATGTTTATGAGGACTGTATGAATGTTTATGAGGACTTTATGAATGATATTGAGGACTGTATGAATGATATTGAGGACTTTATGAATGATATTGAGGACTTTATGAATGTTTATGAGGACTGTATGAATGTTTATGAGGACTTTATGAATGTTTATGAGGACTTTATGAATGATATTGAGGACTGTATGAATGATATTGAGGACTTTATGAATGATATTGAGGACTTTATGAATGTTTATGAGGACTTTATGAATGTTTATGAGGACTGTATGAATGTTTATGAGGACTTTATGAATGTTTATGAGGACTTTATGAATGTTTATGAGGACTTTATGAATGATATTGAGGACTTTATGAATGATATTGAGGACTTTATGAATGTTTATGAGGAATTTATGAATGTTTATGAGGACTGTATGAATGTTCATGAGGACTTTATGAATGTTTATGAGGACTTTATGAATGATATTGAGGACTGTATGAATGATATTGAGGACTTTATGAATGATATTGAGGACTGTATGAATGTTTATGAGGACTTTATGAATGTTTATGAGGACTTTATGAATGATATTGAGGACTTTATGAATGATATTGAGGACTTTATGAATGTTTATGAGGACTTTATGAATGATATTGAGGACTTTATGAATGTTTATGAGGACTGTATGAATGATATTGAGGACTTTATGAATGATATTGAGGACGGTATGAATGTTTATGAGGACTTTATGAATGTTTATGAGGACTTTATGAATGATATTGAGGACTGTATGAATGATATTGAGGACTTTATGAATGTTTATGAGGACTGTATGAATGTTTATGAGGACTTTATGAATGATATTGAGGACTGTATGAATGATATTGAGGACTTTATGAATAATATTGAGGACTTTATGAATGTTTATGAGGACTGTATGAATGTTTATGAGGACTTTATGAATGTTTATGAGGACTTTATGAATGATATTGAGGACTGTATGAATGATATTGAGGACTTTATGAATGATATTGAGGACTTTTGAATGTTTATGAGGACTTTATGAATGTTTATGAGGACTGTATGAATGTTTATGAGGACTTTATGAATGTTTATGAGGACTTTATGAATGTTTATGAGGACTTTATGAATGATATTGAGGACTTTATGAATGATATTGAGGACTTTATGAATGTTTATGAGGAATTTATGAATGTTTATGAGGACTGTATGAATGTTCATGAGGACTTTATGAATGTTTATGAGGACTTTATGAATGATATTGAGGACTGTATGAATGATATTGAGGACTTTATGAATGATATTGAGGACTGTATGAATGTTTATGAGGACTTTATGAATGTTTATGAGGACTGTATGAATGATATTGAGGACTGTATGAATGTTTATGAGGACTTTATGAATGATATTGAGGACTTTATGAATGTTTATGAGGACTTTATGAATGATATTGAGGACTTTATGAATGTTTATGAGGACTTTATGAATGTTTATGAGGACTGTATGAATGATATTGAGGACTTTATGAATGTTTATGAGGACTTTATGAATGTTTATGAGGACTTTATGAATGTTTATGAGGACTTTATGAATGTTTATGAGGACTTTATGAATGTTATTGAGGACTTTATGAATGTTATTGAGGACTTTATGAATGTTTATGAGGACTGTATGAATGATATTGAGGACTTTATGAATGTTTATGAGGACTTTATGAATGATATTGAGGACTTTATGAATGTTTATGAGGACTGTATGAATGATATTGAGGACTTTGTTCTACTTATTCCAGACAAAACATCTTAAGGAAATACATTATTTATTCTTTTTTTTTTTACATTTCAACATTCTTTTATACACAGCCCACAAATGTTATTTCAAACAGCTTGTTATCTTCAGCAAAAAATAAAGAAGCATTTTAGTATCATCCCTTATAGTTTCATTATAACAATCTTAGAAAAAACGGCAGAGAGGGTAAATAAATAGATAGATAATAAAATATAGAATAAATGAATGGACGGTAAAATTAAATAACAAGAGGAGATTCATCCAGGCCCACTTCAAGGGGCAACGCTCTGTCTCTCTCTCTCTCTCTCTCTCTCTCTCTCTCTGTCTCTCTCTCTGTCTCTGTCTCTCTCTCTGTCTCTCTCTCTGTCTCTGTCTCTGTCTCTCTCTCTGTCTCTGTCTCTGTCTCTGTCTCTGTCTCTGTCTCTGTCTCTGTCTCTGTCTCTCTCTCTGTCTCTGTCTCTCTCTCTCTCTGTCTCTCTCTCTGTCTCTGTCTCTCTCTGTCTCACTCTCTCACTCTCTCACTCTCTGTCTCACTCTCTCACTATCTTTTTTCTCCCAACAGCCACATCATTGTGCTTCATCCATACCAACAGATCCCAGACCTGGGTTACGTCCCAAATGGCAACCCTATTCCCTATCTAGTGCCCACACTCTGGTAATAGGTAGTGCCTTATGTAATGAATAGGTTGCTCTTTGGGACTCGGGCCTGTATTAATAGGGATTATTAACCACTAGATCAAAGCCATGCTAGCCTGAGTACCAGTCTGTTAGTGCCATCATGCCAACTACTTGTCACTCGTTGTCACGCTAAAACATGTTTGTCGTGACAATGACAGCAATAAGTTAAGTTGACAAGAGAACAAACAGATCTGGGATCAGGTTAGAGCCATGCTGTCTTTGGGGTTCAACATAACGTTAGTGTTTGTTATTATTGTTGATAACCCTCGTTGATTGACAGTTGGTTAGTTGAGGACAATCCTCATATTGTACACTACACAAGTGTGTCGCAGCCTTGATTCTTGGTCCTTCTGTAGCTCAGTTGGTAGAGCATGGCGCTTGTAACGCCAGGGTAGTGGGTTCGATTCCCGGGACCACCCATACGTAGAATGTATGCACACATGACTGTAAGTCGCTTTGGATAAAAGCGTCTGCTAAATGGCATATATTATTCTCACTGACATCATTGCAACAGTCTGTCATGAACCAGTATAATGAACCAGTATAATGAACCAGTATAATGAACCAGTATAATGAACCAGTATAATGAACCAGTCTATAATGAACCAGTATAATGAACCAGTATAATGAACCAGTATAATGAACCAGTATAATGAACCAGTCTGTAATGAACCAGTATAATGAACCAGTATAATGAACCAGTATAATGAACCAGTATAATGAACCAGTCTATAATGAACCAGTATAATGAACCAGTATAATGAACCAGTCTATAATGAACCAGTCTAATGAACCAGTATAATGAACCAGTATAATGAACCAGTCTATAATGAACCAGTCTATAATGAACCAGTCTATAATGAACCAGTCTATAATGAACCAGTCTATAATGAACCAGTATAATGAACCAGTCTATAATGAACCAGTCTATAATGAACCAGTATAATGAACCAGTATAATGAACCAGTCTATAATGACCAGTATAATGAACCAGTATAATGAACCAGTATAATGAACCAGTCTATAATGAACCAGTCTATAATGAACCAGTCTATAATGAACCAGTCTATAATGAACCAGTCTATAATGAACCAGTATAATGAACCAGTATAATGAACCAGTCTATAATGAACCAGTCTATAATGAACCAGTCTATAATGAACCAGTCTATAATGAACCAGTATAATGAACCAGTATAATGAACCAGTCTATAATGAACCAGTATAATGAACCAGCATAATGAACCAGTCTATAATGAACCAGTATAATGAACCAGTATAATGAACCAGTCTATAATGAACCAGTATAATGAACCAGTATAATGAATCAGTCTGTAATGAACCAGTTTAATGAACCAGTCTGTAATGAACCAGTATAATGAACCAGTCTATAATGAACCAGTCTATAATGAACCAGTCTATAATGAACCAGTATAATGAACCAGTATAATGAACCAGTATAATGAACCAGTATAATGAACCAGTCTATAATGAACCAGTATAATGAACCATTATAATGAATCAGTCTGTAATGAACCAGTTTAATGAACCAGTATAATGAACCAGTATAATGAATCAGTCTGTAATGAACCAGTTTAATGAACCAGTCTGTAATGAACCAGTATAATGAACCAGTATAATGAACCAGTCTATAATGAACCAGTCTATAATGAACCAGTCTATAATGAACCAGTATAATGAACCAGTATAATGAACCAGTATAATGAATCAGTCTGTAATGAACCAGTTTAATGAACCAGTGTAATGAACCAGTATAATGAACCAGTCTATAATGAACCAGTCTATAATGAACCAGTATAATGAACCAGTATAATGAACCAGTATAATGAACCAGTATAATGAACCAGTCTATAATGAACCAGTATAATGAACCAGTCTAATAAATCAGTCTGTCATTAACCAGTATAATGAACCAGTATAATGAACCAGTCTATAATGAACCAGTATAATGAACCAGTATAATGAACCAGTCTATAATGAACCAGTATAATGAACCAGTCTATAATGAACCAGTCTATAATGAACCAGTCTATAATGAACCAGTATAATGAACCAGTATAATGAACCAGTCTATAATGAACCAGTATAATGAACCAGTATAATGAATCAGTCTGTAATGAACCAGTTTAATGAACCAGTCTGTAATGAACCAGTATAATGAACCAGTATAATGAACCAGTATAATGAACCAGTCTATAATGAACCAGTATAATGAACCAGTATAATGAACCAGTATAATGAACCAGTATAATGAACCAGTCTATAATGAACCAGCATAATGAACCAGTATAATGAACCAGTATAATGAACCAGTATAATGAACCAGTCTATAATGAATACAGGAACCAGTATTATACTAGTAGTATTATACTACAGGCTGCACTGACAGGAACGCAGCAGGGTCATTTCATCACCCATAATACTTATCTTCGGGTATAGTTAGTTCATATTATAATAGTATTTACCACAATCAACACAACAATAAAGACGATAAGGTTTTATAGCAACTCGCCCCTCTTATGCTTTCAGGTTATTTCAATATTTGAAATTTTATTCTTGAAGACACTGTTCAGAAAATGTCTAGACATTTTATTCTATTACTTGATACATATGTACTATTATATAGAACTTCTTCAGGATATGTAATGAGTTAGTACTATTATATAGAACTTCTTCAGGATATGTAATGAGTTAGTACTATTATATAGAACTTCTTCAGGATATGTAATGAGTTAGTACTATTATATAGAACTTCTTCAGGATATGTAATGAGTTAGTACTATTATATAGAACTTCTTCAGGATATGTAATGAGTTAGTACTATTATATAGAACTTCTTCAGGATATGTAATGAGTTAGGGACAAACATATAGGAGCTCTGACAGCGCGTTCAGACGTCTTAGAAGAGACCCTTCGAAGAAAATGAGGTTTTTGAAGCACCCTGATCTCCCCTGAACCCAGGGGGTTTCAGAATGTTTAATTCAGAATGAAGAAAGATGAAACGTAAATTATATATAAAGTATTGTCACACATGAAATTGCTCTATTTCTCACGTTATTTCAAGGTAGAAGAATGATTTTCAAAATGTCCTCATTCACACACACACGGCAGTTCCTCTCGTGCACCGTGCTATGCTCCCTTCTACCTCTGGGGGGCACTGTTGCTACCCAGATCTGCATACATGCACATGTTGGATTCCGCTTTCTGTGGATTTAGTCCTTTGGTAATTATCATTTTGACAGGGAGTATGTAAATATACTGTCCCTATACATTCCTACTAGTATTATATCAACCATGACCCTTCCTAATAATAACAGAGAGAGAAAAACGTGGGAAATCAGACAGAGAGAGAGTTGGTTCCTGCAGGATGAGGGATACAGGACGATAGTGTTGGAGAGGAGCAGCATGAGGTACGATGGCTTAACGCACAGCTGTCTCCTTACAGGATTGACTCCTTTGTGTGTCACAGGCTTATAGCATACATTTAAACCATACCACCCATATCAGGGTCTCTCTCTCTGTCTCTGTCTCTCTCTGTCTCTGTCTCTGTCTCTGTCTCTCTCTCTCTCTCTCTCTCTCTCTCTCTCTCTCTCTCTCTCTCTCTCTCTCTCTCTCTCTCTCTCTCTCTCTCTCTCTCTCTCTCTCTCTCTCTCTCTCTCCTCTGACAGTCTTAATATATGTTATTATTGATGATGATATTGTTGCATGGATCTGGAACCATCAACACCACAAACTGTAGTACATGGGTGGTACATTGGTGGTACAGGTTGGTACAGGGTGTTACATTGGTGGTACAGGTTGGTACAGGGTGGTACGACATGTTTTAGAGGATGTCCCAGACATTGGAAAGATAGAAGATGTCCCAGAGGTGGCCATTGGAAAGATAGAAGATGATCTCTATCTAATACATCACATCTCTATGGCCCAAACCCCAATGATGTATCACATCTCTATGGCCCAAACCCCAATGATGTATCACATCTCTATGGCCCAAACCCCAATGATGTATCACATCTCTATGGCCCAAACCCCAATGATGTATCACATCTCTATGGCCCAAACCCCAATGATGTATCACATCTCTATGGCCCAAACCCCAATGATGTATCACATCTCTATGGCCCAAACCCCAATGATGTATCACATCTCTATGGCCCAAACCCCAATGATGTATCACATCTCTATGGCCCAAACCCAATGAATGGCCCAAACCCCAATGATGTATCACATCTCTATGGCCCAAACCCCAATGATGTATCACATCTCTATGGCCCAAACCCCAATGATGTATCACATCTCTATGGCAATGATGTATCACATCTCTATGGCCCAAACCCCAATGATGTAAACCCCAATGATGTATCACATCTCTATGGCCCAAACCCCAATGATGTATCACATCTCTATGGCCCAAACCCCAATGATGTATCACATCTCTATGGCCCAAACCCCAATGATGTATCACATCTCTATGGCCCAAACCCCAATGATGTATCACATCTCTATGGCCCAAACCCCAATGATTTACCTTCATTTGATTTATCACCTAAAATACTAAAATACTGTCTTGCAAAGTCTCTGATCTGAGAATCACACACACACACACACACACACTCACTTCTATGTTACCACAGCGACAGCAAACCTGATCAATGATTGGTCCCTCAACACAGATTCTACTTCCTACTTCCTGTCCCTCTAGGTCACATGATCACATGTTTTGCTATGATGCTAAGTGAACAACAGAACACATACCGGTAAATAGTAAGTGAGCAATATTACAAACAAAGTAAACAAACATGGATTCATGTAGCACATAACAAGGACTTCATATGGAAAAGTACTTTATCGTTCTGTACTATAGACTCTTCATATTCCCTCTTTACTTATAATGTGTGTCCCAAATGGCCCCATAGGGCTCGAGCTAAAAGTAGTGCACTGCATTGGGAATAGGGTGGGTACATCCCATTACATCCCATTACATCCCATTACATCCCATTACATCCTATTTCATCATTCATTTACATCCCATTACATCCCATTTCATCCCATTACATCCCATTACATCCCATTACATCCCATTTCATCCCATTACATCCCATTACATCCCATTACATCCCATTTCATCCCATTACATCCCATTACATCCCATTACATCCCATTTCATCCCATTACATCCCATTACATCCCATTACATCCCATTTCATCCCATTTCATCCCATTACATCCCATTACATCCCATTTCATCATTACATCCCATTACATCCCATTACATCCCATTTCATCCCATTCATCCCATTACATCCCATTTCATCCCATTTCCCACAACCCATTTCATCCCATTTCATCCCATTTCATCCCATTACATCCCATTTCATCCCATTTCATCCCACACATCCCATTACATCCCATTTCATCCCATTTCATCCCATTTCATCCCATTCATCCCATTACATTCCAATCCCATTTCATCCCATTTCATTATCCCATTTCATCCCATTACATTACATCCCATTATCCCATTACATCCCATTTTTCATCCCATTACATCCCATTTCATCCCATTACATCCCATTTCATCCCATTACATCCCATTTCATTTACAACCCATTTCATCCCATTTCATCCCATTACATCCCATTACATCCCATTTCATCCCATTACATCCCATTACAATCCCATTTCATCACATACATTTACATCCCATTTCATCCCATTTTACATCCCATTTCATCCCATTTCATCATTTCCACACATCCCATTTCCCATTTCATCCCATTACATCCCATTTCATCCCATTTCATCCCATTTCATCCCATTACATCCCATTACATTCCATTACATCCCATTTCATCCCATTATCCCATTTCATCCCATTACATCCCATTTCATCCCATTACATCCCATCCCATTACATCCCATTACATCCCATTTCATTACATCCCATTACATCCCATTACATCCCATTACATCCCATTTCATCCCATTACATCCCATTTCATCCCATTCATCCCATTACATCATTCATCCCATTTCATCCCATTCCCATTTCACATCATCCCATTTCATCCCATTACATCCCATTTCATCCCATTTCACAACCCATTTCATCCCATTTCATCCCATTTACATCCCATTACATCCCATTTCATTACATCCCATTACATCCCATTACATCCCATTACATCCCATTTCATCACATCCCATTTCATCCCATTACATCCCATTACATCCCATTTCATCCCATTACATCCCATTTCATCCCATTTCATCCCATTTCATCCCATTACATCCATTACATCCCATTTCATCCCATTACATCCATTACATCCCATTACATCCCCATCACATCCCATTACATCCCATTTCATACAACCCATTTCATCCCATTTCATCCCATTTCATCCCATTTACATCCCATTTCATCATCCCATTTTTCATCCCATTACATCCCATTTCATCCCATTACATCCCATTTCATCCCATTTCATCCCATTTCATCCCATTACATCCCATTACATCCCATTACATCCCATTTCATCCCATTACATCCCATTTCATCCCATTACATCCCATTTCATCCCATTACATCCCATTACATCCCATTACATCCCATTACATCCCATTACATCCCATTACATCCCATTACATCCCATTTCATCCCATGTCATCCCATTTCATCCCATTACATCCCATCTGGGTAGTGTTCCAGGGTCTCATTCCCCTTCACAGAGAACTGTGGTACTGTACTGTACGTGGGTTATTACCCATTTAACAACAACACAACTGGATTCAGTTAGTAGCTAGCTACCTTTTGTATTACCAACATCGCTAGCAAGACGGTATACCTGTAGGGTTTTTGTCGGAGCAAATCTAACCAGCTCTAAAACGTTACAGGATATCAGGTTATCACCCAAACAAAACCAACAACACCAAATGAAAAACTGATACGGGACCAAATGAATGTTTATCAAACACCAGGAGTTGGGTCACTGCATGTAATAGAGGCTATATTAAATCATCTAAACCAGAGACCAGTATAGAATAATATACGCTTTGTTTGTCCAGCCAATTCAGGGGTGAGGGAAGATCCTGCTCGTTAGTAGGAGAGGTTGATGTCCCATCCATAGAGATTACACAGACAGGGAAGAGAGGAGAGAAGTCCCCACAGCGTGGGTGTACTCCTCTTGAAGGTGGGAACAGAGGGATGAAAGGGAGGATGAGGGGAGGAGGGAAGAGGAAAAGTCCCCACAACGGTTGTGTACTCTTACAGCAGGTGGGGACACAGAGATGGAGGGATGAAAGACAATAGCAGCATCTTTTAATCCCTCATTTTTTAATATCCCTCTGAGCGTCTGGCCAACCCTCCATCTCAGAGAACAACAGGAGGGAGAGGACAGAGAGAATCAGGCCATCCCTCCATCTCACATAACAACAGGAGGGAGAGGACAGAGAGGCCATCCCTCCATCTCAGAGAACAACAGGAGGGAGAGGACAGAGAGAACCAGGCCATCCCTCCATCTCAGAGAACAACAGGAGGGAGAGGACAGAGAGAATCAGGCCATCCCTCCATCTCAGAGAACAACAGGAGGGAGAGGACAGAGAGAATCAGGCCATCCCTCCATCTCAGAGAACAACAGGAGGGAGAGGACAGAGAGAATCAGGCCCTGCCTCCATCTCAGAGAACAACAGGAGGGAGAGGACAGAGAGAATCAGGCCATCCCTCCATCTCAGAGAACAACAGGAGGGAGAGGACAGAGAGAACCAGGCCATCCCTCCACCATGTTCTGCCAAACCAGACCATGTCAAATCAGACCAGTCCTGACCAAGCCAAACCAGACCCAGTTCTGGTTTCTGCAGGGCTGTGGGGTTTGTGGGCTGAGGGATAGAGAAGGGTCATTGAAGGTTCAGAGTTTGTTGATCACCCTATCAGGCGGTTGTCTAGTGGTCTGACTCGTACATATCTATCTCATCTCAGAATGAGAACAGGGTTCAGAATGGAGGAGAGGACCCATTGTGATTGTCGTTTGGTGGAGATAGAGAAGACAGTAGCAGGAGCTGGTTGGTTTCAGGGGGAGAGGAGGAGGAGGGAGAGGAGTAATAGAGCCCTTTCAACCTTGACCCCTGACCTCTAACCCCTGACCTCTCTATGCCACAGAGGAGATCTGCTTGTCCTCAGGGTCTGCGTCACCCTCCCCGTCTCCCATCAGCGGCTGCCTCTTCTTCAGCTCTCGTTGATACTTGGCCATGAGGGAGGCATAGATACATCCGTAGGCCGCCGCCCCCACCATCATGATACACACGATGCCACACACCACCCCGGCTATCACCACCGTCCCGATGGCCCTCCGCACGCTCACCGGCTGGTAGCGCCGCCGCACACAGTCCGGGACGGGCACCAGGTCGCCCGCAGAGGGTACTTCAGATTCGGATGTGGGGGCTCCGCCGGTGCCTCCGGAGCCGGTAGTTCGGCCGCAGGGCGGGGATGAACCCTCTTTTCCTCCGCTCCGCGTCCCCCCTCCTCCCCTGTTCTCGTCATCCAGTTGGAGGCAGTAGTTGAACATCTCCACTGGAACACCACGGATGTCCCGGCCTCGCAGGTCCTTAGGGAGGGTACACTCCACCCCATCTACCTTACCACCTGGAGGGAGAGAGAGGGGAGCAGGGGGAGGGATAGGACAGAGAGGGGGGAGGGGAGCAGGGGAAGGGATAGGACAGAGAGGGGGAGGGGAGCAGGGGGAGGGATAGGACAGAGAGGGGGAGGGGAGCAGGGGAGGGATAGGACAGAGAGGGGGGTGAGCAGGGGGGGGGGGACAGAGATGGGGAGGGAGAGACAGAGGGAGGGTAGGACAGAGGGAGGGGGGGTAGGACAGAGAGTGGGGAGGGAGGGAGAGACAGGGAGAGAGAGAGAGAGAGAGAGAGAGGGAGAGAGAGAGAGAGAGGGGAGGGATAGGACAGAGAGGAGGGGGAGATAAATAAAAATGTTATTCAGAGTAAAAGCATCAGATGGTATTTAGAGAGATAGACAGTGTGACACAGTGACAGAGAGAGACAGTGTGACACAGTGACAGAGAGAGACAGAGTGACAGAGAGAGACATTGAGACAGAATTACAGAGAGAGTGAGAAAGAGAGAATTACCACCACACATCAGTCATCATCCTCCTGGTAAGTAAACAAGTTTGCAGTTTCATCAGAATGAATACAAATAAACAGCAACTGGCAGCCATTGTGGAGCCCTGGGGGGTGTATGGTGGAACCAAGGGAAGGTCACAGCTAGCATGCAACAATACCACTCTACTCTACAGTGACTGCTCTCTGTCTGACTGACACTCAGGGTCTGCTGGCTGTATAACTGTCTGACAGGATTGGTGAAGCCCTCTAATATGTCAGTCTTTCCATGTTGAATCGGAGATGGGATGGATAATTGATGAGATGAGATCATAGCTACAGCAAGTGTCTGGACCAGGGTGTGGACGTGCCTCAGGGGAAGATCTAGCTATGTGTGTGAGGGGTTGTGTGTGTCAGTCAACATAAGGATTAGGTGACTCATTTGTTGTCCCTATGTGAGGGAGGGAATGAGGGAGGGAAAGAGGGAGGGAGGGAGTGAGGGAGAAAGGGGGAGAGGGAGAAAGAGAGAGAGGGAGAAAGAGAGAGAGAGGAGAGAAGGGAAAAAGAGAGGGAAAAGAGAGGGAGAAAGAGAGAGAGGGAGAGAGGGAGAAAGAGAGGGAAAAGAGGGAGAAAGAGAGAGAGGGAGAAAAAAAGAGAAGAGAGAGAGAGGGAGAAAGAGAGAGAGGGAGAGAGAGAGAGAGAGAGAGAGAGAGAGAGAGAGAGAGAGAGAGGGAGGGAGAGAGAGAGAGAGAGAGAGAGAGGGAGGATGAGATATCCTGCCGAGAGTTTGTCTCAACATGTGTCAGGGATGAACGTCTTGCAACGGAACCATTTTATTTACAAACAAACACGCCCACTCATACTGTGGTTGAAACAGGGGACTTGGCCCCATTTTACTCCTTCAGAAGGAACCACTCATACTGTGGTTGAAACAGGGGACTTGGCCCCAGCTACTCCTTCAGAAGGAACCACTCATACTGTGGTTGAAACAGGGGACTTGGCCCCAGCTACTCCTTCAGAAGGAAGGGTATTAACAGAAGCTCCAGGAATAGAGGGGATTCAGTGGGGAGAAGAGCCCCAGTCTGAGAGGCCTGTCTCTGGGTAGATGCTCTCCCTCTCTTCCCTCTCCCACCTCTCCTCTCCTGGATGTGATGTGTGGGGGCAGATGGGTAGTATCTGGGTATCAGGAACACGGGTGAAAACATGGACCTGCCTGCTCTCTCACTTCGTCACCTCAAACACACACACACACACACACACACACACACACACACACACACACACACACACACACACACACACACACACACACACACACACACACACACACACACACACACACACACACACACACACACACACACACACACACACACACACACACACACACACACACGCGTATGGACCTGCCTGCTCTCTCTCCGTCACTTTAAATGGCCCCTTAAATACTAAAGAGAGAGGCCCGGTCCATCTGACAGTTTACTACTGGAAGTGTCAGCTTTATTTTTCAACCATCTAGTTGCCGAAATATGGTATTCCCTTGTAAGAGTGTGGAGTAAATTGTCTCCCCGGGCGAGAAGCCGAGAGGTCTCAGAGCTGGTAGGTTTTCGCTGTCCGAGACGGGGATGTAACGATCGGTCAGGACATGGTTCTATTCTACAGAGAAAGGGCATTAGGAAATCATGAGGACTAAAAGCTACGGCTGGCTGTTTGGACAGTTCCTATCTGTTAGGACGGTTCCTATCTGTTAGGACGGTTCCTATCTGTTAGGACGGTTCCTATCTGTTAGGAGGGTTCCTATCTGTTAGGACGGTTCCTATCTGTTAGGACGGTTCCTATCTGTTAGGACGGTTCCTATCTGTTAGGAGGGTTCCTATCTGTTAGGACGGTTCCTATCTGTTAGGACTGTTCCTATCTGTTAGGACGGTTCCTATCTGTTAGGAGGGTTCCTATCTGTTAGGACGGTTCCTATCTGTTAGGACGGTTCCTGTCTGTTAGGACGGTTCCTATCTGTTAGGACGGTTCCTATCTGTTAGGACGGTTCCTATCTGTTAGGACGGTTCCTGTCTGTTAGGACGGTTCCTGTCTGTTAGGACGGTTCCTATCTGTTAGGTACCCTCCTATCTGTTAGGTACCCTCCTATCTGTTAGGACGGTTCCTATCTGTTAGGACGGTTCCTGTCTGTTAGGACGGTTCCTGTCTGTTAGGACGGTTCCTATCTGTTAGGACGGTTCCTATCTGTTAGGAGGGTTCCTATCTGTTAGGAGGGTTCCTATCTGTTAGGACGGTCCCTATCTGTTAGGACGGTTCCCGTTCCTCTGTTAGGACGGTTCCTGGTCTATTAGGACGGTTCCTATCTGTTAGACGGATCTGTTTCCTGCTCTGTTAGGACGGTTCCTATCTGTTAGGACGGTTCCTATCTGTTAGGACGGTTCCTGTCTGTTAGGAGGGTTCCTATCTGTTAGGACGGTTACTGTTCCTCTGTTAGGACGGTTCCTGTCTGTTAGGGGTTCCTGTCGGTTCCTATCTGTTAGGACGGTTCCTGTCTGTTAGGACGGTTCCTGTCTGTTAGGACGGTTCCTGTCTGTTAGGACGGTTCCTATCTGTTAGGACGGTTCCTGTCTGTTAGGACGGTTCCTATCTGTTAGGACGGTTCCTATCTGTTAGGACGGTTCCTGTCTGTTAGGACTGTTCCTATCTGTTAGGAGGGTTCCTATCTGTTAGGACGGTTCCTATCTGTTAGGAGGGTTCCTATCTGTTAGGACGGTTCCTATCTGTTAGGACGGTCCCGCTCTGTTAGGACGGTCCCGCTCTGTTAGGACGGTTCCTGGTTATTAGGATGGTTCCTGTCTGTTAGGACGGTTCCTATCTGTTAGGACGGTACTGCTCTGTTATGACGGTTCCTTTCTGTTAGGACGGTTCCTATCTGTTAGGACGGTTCCTATCTGTTAGGACTGTTCCTATCTGTTAGGACGGTACCTCTCTGTTTCAATGCCACAACAGAAGGAGATCACTAATTTTAAATTAGATTCAACTTTATTGTCATTAAACAAGTACAAGTACAACGAAATGCATCTAGCATCTGACCAGAAGTGTAAATAAAGAGTACAAAAAATGTGAAACAAATAGATACAGTTCCTGTCTGTTAGGACAAGTAGATTCAGTTCCTGTCTGTTAGGACAAGTAGATACAGTTCCTGTCTGTTAGGACAAGTAGATACAGTTCCTGTCTGTTAGGACAAGTAGATACAGTTCCTGTCTGTTAGGACAAGTAGATACAGTTCCTGTTTGTTAGGACAAGTAGATACAGTCTGTTATTACAGTTCCTGTCTGTTAGGACAAGGATACGGTTCCTATCTGTGTAAATGTGTAAATGTTGAAGGCAAACGACAAGTACAAGGAGGCAACTCATATGCAGGGCTGGCAGCCATGAGGTTCCGAGGTAGACATGTACATGTGACTCCATGAGAGGAGTTTCCTGTCATTGCCATAGGCCTGTAAAATCTGTGACTCTGTCTTAATCTACCCCACCAAACCAACTCCCAACTGGGGTAGAGTATATATAAATACACAGGTGGGTTCCCAAAGGACTGCTTAGCAGTAAGTAGTTAGTAGAGTGTAGAAGAGTAGAGGCTGAGTACAGTAAAGACCGTATCATTTACAGGAAGTCATTCTAAACATACAGGAAACCCATCCACCCTCCCTCCGTCCTTCCCAAACCCTGACCCAAAACCAACCCTTCAGCCGTTCACCCTCCCTCCCTCCCTCCGTCCTTCCCAAACCCTGACCCAAAACCAACCCTTCAGCCATTCACCCTCCCTCCCTCCCTCCCTCCGTCCTTCCCAAACCCTGACCCAAAACCAACCCTTCAGCCGTTCACCCTCCCTCCGTCCTTCCCTGACCCAAAACAAACCCTTCAGCCACTCACCCTCCCTCCCTCCGTCCTTCTCAAACCTAGACCCAAAACCAACCCTTCAGCTGCTCACCCTCCCTCCCTCCGTCCTTCCCAAACCCTGACCCAAAACCAACCCTTCAGCTGCTCACCCTCCCTCCCTCCGTCCTTCCCGAACCCTGACTCAAAACCAACCCTTCGTCCTTCCCAAACCCTGACCCAAAACCAACCCTTCAGCCGCTCACCTCTGTACAGCAGCCACTCCATCCAGTGCTTGAAGTCCCTCAGGTTGCAGTCACACTCCCAGGGGTTAGCCCTAGCTGAAGAGACTGGAGATTAGCCAGGGGCTCAAGGCTGCTCTCTCCAGGGCATGGAGCCTGTTCCCGGCCACAGAGAGCCACGTCAGCCCCTGCAGCTCATCCAGCAGACCCAGGGGATGTCAGACAGCCCGTTGAGGGAGACATCTAGCTTCCTCAGCCCCACCAGTCCCTGGAAGAGATCCCTATCCAAGGCCCTAAGACTGTTGTTGTGGAGGGTCAGATCTGATAGATTCCCCAGGTCCTTGAAGAGCACTGGGGGAAGATTATCCAGGTAGTTGTTGGAGAGATCCAGTCGCTCCAGGGAGGTGAGGTGAGCAGGACCCTGGACCCAGGGAGGAGAGGTGGTTGTTGGAGAGATCCAGTCGCTCCAGGGAGGTGAGGTTGGATACAGGACCCTGGACCCAGGGAGGAGAGGTGGTTGTTGGAGAGATCCAGTCGCTCCAGGGAGGTGAGGTTACAGGACCCTGGACCCAGGGAGGAGAGGTGGTTGTTGGAGAGATCCAGTCGCTTCCAGGGAGGTGAGGTGAGCGAAGGACCCTGGACCCAGGGAGGAGAGGTGGTTGTTGGAGAGATCCAGTCGCTCCAGGGAGGTGAGGTTAGCGAAGGACCCTGGACCCAGGGAGGAGAGGTGGTTGTTGGGCAGCAGGAGGTGTGGGCGGTGACGGGGAGATGGGTGAGGCGGGCATGGAGAGCAGGCCGCGCCCGCTGCAGTCTACGTCGGTGGCGTTGCAGAAGCAGGTCGGAGGACAGGCGGTGGTTAGATCCACCAGGGAAGACAGGACACACAGGAGACACAGCAGAACTGGAGACAGACGGAGAGATATAAGGGTCAGAGGTCAATAAGGCAGAAACCAATCTGCCTGTGAAATCATTGTACATTGCAGAATGCAACTGAAGAGAGAGGACAGAGACAAAGATACAGGGTTAAAGAGAGAGACCCACATGACCAAAAGATACAGGGTCAGAGAGGGCTGAACCCTTAGCATCTACTGTTTGGTTAGAATAGATGGTTGGGCTGAACCCTTAGCATCTACTGTTTGGTAAGATTAGATGGTTGGGCTGAACCCTTAGCATCTACTGTTTGGTTAGAATAGATGGTTGGGCTGAACCCTTAGCATCTACTGTTTGGTAAGATTAGATGGTTGGGCTGAACCCTTAGCATCTACTGTTTTTGATTAGAATAGATGGTTGGGCTGAACCCTTAGCATCTACTGTTTGGTTAGAATAGATGGTTGGGCTGAACCCTTAGCATCTACTGTTTGGTTAGAATAGATGGTTGGGCTGAACCCTTAGCATCTACTGTTTGGTTAGAATAGATGGTTGGGCTGAACACTTAGCATCTACTGTTTGGTTAGAATAGATGGTTGGGCTGAAACCTTAGTATCTACTGTTTGGTTAGAATAGATGGTTGGGCTGAACCCTATGCATCTACTGTTTGGTTAGAATAGATGGTTGGGCTGAACCCCTTAGCATCTACTGGTTGTTTGTTGTCTGACTGAGAGGACATTAGCTAAGTGTCTGGCTGTTGTCTGACTGAGAGAGGACATTAGCTAAGTGTATGGTTGTTGTCTGACTGAGAGAGGACATTAGCTAAGTGTCTGTTTGGTTGTTGTCTGGCTGAAGACATTAGCTAAGTGTCTGTTTGTTGTCTGACTGAGAGAGGACATTAGCTCAGTGTCTGGTTGTTGTCTGACTGAGAGAGGACATTAGCTAAGTGTCTGTTTGGTTGTTGTCTGACAGAGAGGACATTAGCTAAGTGTCTGGTTGTTGTCTGACTGAGAGAGGACATTAGCTAAGTATCTGGTTGTTGTCTGACTGAGAGAGGACATTAGCTAAGTGTCTGTTTGTTGTCTGACTGAGAGAGGACATTAGCTAAGTGTCTGGTTGTTGTCTGACTGAGAGAGGACATTAGCTAAGTGTCTGGTTGTTGTCTGACAGAGAGAGGACATTAGCTAAGTGTCTGGTTGTTGTCTGACTGAGAGAGGACATTAGTTAAGTGTATGGATGTTGTCTGACTGAGAGAGGACATTAGCTAAGTGTATGGTTGTTGTCTGACTGAGAGAGGACATTAGCTAAGTCTATGGTTGTTGTCTGACAGAGAGGACATTAGCTAAGTGTCTGGTTGTTGTCTGACAGAGAGGACATTAGCTAAGTGTCTGGTTGTTGTCTGACTGAGAGAGGACATTAGCTAAGTGTATGGTTGTTGTCTGACTGAGAGAGGACATTAGCTAAGTGTCTGGTTGTTGTCTGACTGAGAGAGGACATTAGCTAAGTGTTTGGTTGTTGTCTGACTGAGAAAGGACATTAGCTAAGTGTCTGGTTGTTGTCTGACTGAGAGAGGACATTAGCTCAGTGTCTGGTTGTTGTCTGACTGAGAGAGGACATTAGCTAAGTGTCTGTTTGGTTGTTGTCTGGCTGAAGACATTAGCTAAGTGTCTGTTTGTTGTCTGACTGAGAGAGGACATTAGCTCAGTGTCTGTTTGGTTGTTGTCTGGCTGAAGACATTAGCTAAGTGTCTGGTTGTTGTCTGACTGAGAGATGACATTAGCTAAGTGTCTGGTTGTTGTCTGACTGAGAAAGGACATTAGCTAAGTGTCTGGTTGTTGTCTGACTGAGAGAGGACATTAGCTAAGTGTCTGGTTGTTGTCTGACAGAGAGGACATTAGTTAAGTGTATGGATGTTGTCTGACTGAGAGGACATTAGCTAAGTGTCTGGCTGTTGTCTGACTGAGAGAGGACATTAGCTAAGTGTATGGTTGTTGTCTGACTGAGAGAGGACATTAGCTAAGTGTCTGTTTGGTTGTTGTCTGGCTGAAGACATTAGCTAAGTGTCTATTTGTTGTCTGACTGAGAGAGGACATTAGCTCAGTGTCTGGTTGTTGTCTGACTGAGAGAGGACATTAGCTAAGTGTCTGTTTGGTTGTTGTCTGACAGAGAGGACATTAGCTAAGTGTCTGGTTGTTGTCTGACAGAGAGGACATTAGTTAAGTGTATGGATGTTGTCTGACTGAGAGAGGACATTAGCTAAGTGTATGGTTGTTGTCTGACTGAGAGAGGACATTAGCTAAGTCTATGGTTGTTGTCTGACAGAGAGGACATTAGCTAAGTGTATGGATGTTGTCTGACAGAGAGGACATTAGCTAAGTGTCTGGTTGTTGTCTGACTGAGAGAGGACATTAGCTAAGTGTATGGTTGTTGTCTGACAGAGAGAGGACATTAGCTAAGTGTCTGGTTGTTGTCTGACAGAGAGGACATTAGCTAAGTGTCTGGTTGTTGTCTGACTGAGAGAGGACATTAGCTAAGTGTCTGTTTGTTGTCTGACTGAGAGAGGACATTAGCTAAGTGTATGGTTGTTGTCTGACTGAGAGAGGACATTAGCTAAGTGTCTGGTTGTTGTCTGACTGAGAGAGGACATTAGCTAAGTGTTTGGTTGTTGTCTGACTGAGAAAGGACATTAGCTAAGTGTCTGGTTGTTGTCTGACTGAGAGAGGACATTAGCTCAGTGTCTGGTTGTTGTCTGACTGAGAGAGGACATTAGCTAAGTGTCTGTTTGGTTGTTGTCTGGCTGAAGACATTAGCTAAGTGTCTGTTTGTTGTCTGACTGAGAGAGGACATTAGCTCAGTTTCTGTTTGGTTGTTGACTGAGCTGAGGACATTAGCTAAGTGTCTGGTTGTTGTCTGACTGAGAGAGGACATTAGCTAAGTGTCTGGTTGTTGTCTGACTGAGAAAGGACATTAGCTAAGTGTCTGGTTGTTGTCTGACTGAGAGAGGACATTAGCTAAGTGTCTGGTTGTTGTCTGACTGAGAGAGGACATTAGTTAAGTGTATGGTTGTTGTCTGACTGAGAGGACATTAGCTAAGTGTCTGGTTGTTGTCTGACTGAGAGAGGACATTAGCTAAGTGTATGGTTGTTGTCTGACTGAGAGAGGACATTAGCTAAGTGTCTGTTTGGTTGTTGTCTGGCTGAGAGACATTAGCTAAGTGTCTATGGTTGTTGTCTGACTGAGAGAGGACATTAGCTCAGTGTCTGGTTGTTGTCTGACTGAGAGAGGACATTAGCTAAGTGTCTGTTTGGTTGTTGTCTGACAGAGAGGACATTAGCTAAGTGTCTGGTTGTTGTCTGACTGAGAGAGGACATTAGCTAAGTGTATGGATGTTGTCTGACTGAGAGAGGACATTAGCTAAGTGTCTGGTTGTTGTCTGACTGAGAGAGGACATTAGCTAAGTGTCTATGGTTGTTGTCTGACTGAGAGAGGACATTAGCTAAGTGTCTGTTTGTTGTCTGACTGAGAGAGGACATTAGCTAAGTGTCTGGTTGTTGTCTGACTGAGAGAGGACATTAGCTAAGTGTCTGTTTGGTTGTTGTCTGACTGAGAGAGGACATTAGCTAAGTGTATGGTTGTTGTCTGACTGAGAGAGGACATTAGCTAAGTGTCTGGTTGTTGTCTGACAGAGAGGACATTAGCTAAGTGTCTGTTTGGTTGTTGTCTGACTGAGAGAGGACATTAGCTAAGTGTCTGGTTGTTGTCTGACTGAGAGAGGACATTAGCTAAGTGTTTGGTTGTTGTCTGACTGAGAGAGGACATTAGCTAAGTGTCTGGTTGTTGTCTGACTGAGAGAGGACATTAGCTAAGTGTCTGGTTGTTGTCTGACTGAGAGAGGACATTAGCTAAGTGTATGGATGTTGTCTGACTGAGAGAGGACATTAGCTAAGTGTCTGGATGTTGTCTGACTGAGAGAGGACATTAGCTAAGTGTCTGGTTGTTGTCTGACTGAGAGAGGACATTAGCTAAGTGTCTGTTTGGTTGTTGTCTGGCTGAAGACATTAGCTAAGTGTCTGTTTGTTGTCTGACTGAGAGAGGACATTAGCTCAGTGTCTGGTTGTTGTCTGACTGAGAGAGGACATTAGCTAAGTGTCTGTTTGGTTGTTGTCTGACAGAGAGGACATTAGCTAAGTGTCTGTTTGGTTGTTGTCTGACAGAGAGAGGACATTAGCTAAGTGTCTGTTTGGTTGTTGTCTGGCTGAAGACATTAGCTAAGTGTCTGGTTGTTGTCTGACTGAGAGAGGACATTAGCTAAGTGTCTGTTTGGTTGTTGTCTGGCTGAGGACATTAGCTAAGTGTCTGTTTGGTTGTTGTCTGACTGAGAGAGGACATTAGCTAAGTGTCTGTTTGGTTGTTGTCTGACTGAGAGGACATTAGCTAAGTGTCTGGTTGTTGTCTGACTGAGAGAGGACATTAGCTAAGTGTCTGTTTGGTTGTTGTCTGACTGAGAGAGGACATTAGCTAAGTGTCTGTTTGTTGTTGTCTGAGAAGGACATTAGCTAAGTGTCTGGTTGTTGTCTGACTGAGAGAGGACATTAGCTAAGTGTCTGGTTGTTGTCTGACTGAGAGAGGACATTAGCTAAGTGTCTGTTTGTTGTCTGACTGAGAGAGGACATTAGCTAAGTGTCTGTTTGTTGTCTGACTGAGAGAGGACATTAGCTAAGTGTCTGTTTGGTTGTTGTCTGACAGAAGGACATTAGCTAAGTGTCTGGTTGTTGTCTGACTGAGAGAGGACATTAGCTAAGTGTCTGGTTGTTGTCTGACTGAGAGAGGACATTAGCTAAGTGTCTGTTTGTTGTCTGACTGAGAGAGGACATTAGCTAAGTGTCTGGTTGTTGTCTGACTGAGAGAGGACATTAGCTAAGTGTCTGGTTGTTGTCTGACAGAGAGAGGACATTAGCTAAGTGTATGGTTGTTGTCTGACAGAGAGGACATTAGTTAAGTGTATGGATGTTGTCTGACTGAGAGAGGACATTAGCTAAGTGTCTGGTTGTTGTCTGACTGAGAGAGGACATTAGCTAAGTGTCTGGTTGTTGTCTGACAGAGAGAGGACATTAGCTAAGTGTCTGGTTGTTGTCTGACAGAGAGGACATTAGTTAAGTGTTTGGTTGTTGTCTGACTGAGAGAGGACATTAGCTAAGTGTCTGGTTGTTGTCTGACTGAGAGAGGACATTAGCTAAGTGTATGGTTGTTGTCTGACAGAGAGGACATTAGCTAAGTGTCTGGATGTTGTCTGACAGAGAGAGGACATTAGCTAAGTCTATGGTTGTTGTCTGACAGAGAGGACATTAGCTAAGTGTCTGGTTGGATGTTGATAGCTTCCTATTACTTTGGTCATTATATCCAGTCACACACAGTGTGGGAGTGGGGAGGTGTCAATCAGTGAGTGTGTGACTGTGTAACTGTGTGAGTGTGTGACTGTGTGACTGTGTGACTGTGTGAGTGTGTGAGTGAGTGAGTGAGTGAGTGAGTGAGTGAGTGAGTGAGTGAGTGAGTGAGTGAGTGAGTGAGTGAGTGAGTGAGTGAGTGAGTGAGTGAGTGAGGTGCGTGCCACACCAGTCAGTGTCTGGGGATCCCTAGCCAATAGCCTGTCATGTGTTATTAATGAGAGAGAGAGGACGAAAGGCAGCCAACGTCAGCGGTCTGTCAGGGTCAGGCACAACCTTTGGCTCTCTGACAGTAGCCTTGGACAGACTGCATTCAGGACGCTGTCTGAAGGGCGTTCTCATGTGGCAGTTGAAAGGGCAGAGCCTAGAGGTGGAATATGCAGTAGTGTGGCCGTGCTACACACACTAAGAGGCAGGCTCACACCTGATAGGATAGGACTATCGGTGAGACTGTAGATTCCTTCAGTCTCTCTCAATTCAATTCAATTCAATTCAATTCAAGGGGCTTTATTGGCATGGGAAACATGTGTTAACATTGCCAAAGCAAGTGAGGTAGATAATATATAAAGGTCATTCACTCATCACTCACTCACTCACCACCACCACCACCACCACCACCACCACTCAAAGGTCTCTCTCTCACACTCTCTCGCTCTCTCACTCACACTCTCTCTCACACTCACACTCTCTCACACTCTCACTCACTCACTCACTCGCTCTCTCACTCACACTCTCTCGCTCTCTCACTCACACTCTCTCTCACTCACACTTTAAGGGTCTTTATTGACATGGGAAACATATGTTAACATTAACAAAGCAAGTGAAGTAGATAATATACAAAACTGAAATAAACAATACAAATTAACAGTAACCATTACACTCACAGAATGTCCATAAATATATATGAATGAGTGATGGCCGAACGGCATAGGCAGGATTCAGTAGATGGTATAGAGTACAGTATATACATATGAGATGAGTAATGTAGGGTATGTAAACATTATATTAAGTAGCATTGCTTAAAGTGGCTAGTGATATGTTTATTACATCCATTTTTAATGATTAAAGTGACTAGAGAGTTGAGTCAGTATGTTGACAGCAGCCACTCAATGTTAGTGGTGGCTGTTTAACAGTCTGATGGCCTTGAGATAGAAGCTGTTTTTCAGTCTCATCTTTGATGCACCTGTACTGACCTCGCCTTCTGGATGATAGCGGGGTGAACAGGCAGTGGCTCGGGTGGTTGATGTCCTTGATGATCTTTTTGGCCTTCCTGTGACATCGGGTGGTGTAGGTGTCCTGGGGGGGCAGGTAGTTTGCCCCCCGGTGATGCGTTGTGCAGACCTCACTAACCTCTGGAGAGCCTTACGGTTGTGGGCAGAGCAGTTGCCGTACCAGGTGGTGATACAGCCCGACAGGATGCTCTCAATTGTGCATCTGTAAAAGTTTGTGAGTGTTTTTGGTGACGAGCCAAATTTCTTCAGCCTGCTGATGTTGAAGAGGCGCTGTTGTGCCTTCTTCACCACGCTGTCTGTGTGTTGGACCATTTCAGTTTGTCCGTGATGTGTACGCCGAGGAACTTAAAACTTACTACCCTCTCCACTACTGTCCCTCGATGTGGATAGGGGGCTGCTCCCTCTGCTGTTTCCTGAAGTCCACGACCATCTCCTATGTTTTGTTGACTTTGAGTGGGAGGTTATTTTCCTGACACTTCCTCCCTGTAGGCTGTCTCGTCGTTGTTGGTAATCAAGCCTACCACTGTCGTTTGCAAACTTGATGATTGAGTTGGAGGCGTGCATGACCACGCAGTTATGGGTGAACAGAGAGTACAGGAGAGGGCTGAGAACGCACCCTTGTGGGGCCCCCGTGTTGAGGATCAGCAGGGTGGAGATGTTGTTACCTACCCTCACCACCTGACGGCGGCCCGTCAGGAAGTCCAGACCCAGTTGCACAGGTCGGGGTCGAGACCTAGGGTCTCAAGCTTAATGACGAGTTTGGAGGGTACTATGGTGTTAAATGCTGAGCTGTAGTCGATGAACAGCCTTCTTACATAGGTATTCCTTGTGTCCAGATGGGTTAGGGCAGTGTGATTGCGATGGTGTCCCCTGTGGATCTATTGGGGCAGTAAGCAAATTGGAGTGGGTCTAGGGTGTCAGGTAGGGTGGAGGTGATATGGTCCTTGACTAGTCTCTCAAAGCACTTCATGATGACTGAAGTGAGTTCTACGGGGCGGTATCATTTAGCTCAGTTACCTTAGCTTTCTTGGGAACAGGAACAATGGTGGCCCTCTTGAAGCGTGTGGGAACAGCAGACGGATAAGGATTGATTCAATATGTCCGTAAACACACCGGCCAGCTGGTCTGCGCATGCTCTGAGGACGCGGCTGGGGATGCCGCCTGGGCCTGCAGCCTTGCAAGGGTTAACACATTTCAATGTTTTACTCACGTTGGCTGCAGTGAAGGAGAGTCTGCAGGTTTTGGTAGTGGGACGTGTCAGTGGCACTGTGTTGTCCTCAAAGCGAGCAAAGAAGCTGTTTAGTTTGAATGGGAGCAAGACATTGTGGTCCGCGACGGGGCTGGTTTTTCATTTGTAGTCCATGATTGACTGTATACCCTGCCACATACCTCTCGTGTCTGAGATGAATTGCGACTCTACTTTATCTCTATACTGACGCTTAGCTTGTTTGATTGTCTTGCGGAGGGAAAAGCTACACTGTTTGTATTCGGTCATGTTTCTGGTCACCTTGTCCTGATTTAAAAGCAGTGGTTCGCACTTTCAGTTTTGCGTGAATGCTGCCATCAATCCACGGTTTCTGGTTGGGGTATGTTTTTATAGACGCTGTGGGTACGACATCGCCGATGCACTTGCTAATAAACTCGCTCACCGAATCAGCGTATTCATCAATGTTGTTGTTCGACGCTATTCGGAACATATCCCAGTCCACGTGATCGAAGCAATCTTGAAGCGTGGAATCCGATTGGTTGGACCAGCATTGAACAGACCTGAGCACAGGTGCTTCCTGTTTTAGTTTCTGTCTGTAGGCTGGGAGCAACAAAATGGAGTCGTGGTCAGCTTCCACGAAAAGAGTGCGGGAGAGGGCCTTATATGCATTGCGGAAGTTAGAATAACAGTGATCCAGGGTTTTACCAGCCCGGGTCGCGCAATCGATATGCTAATAAAATTTAGGGAGCCTTGTTTTCAGATTAGCCTTGTTAAAATGCGGTCGGCATTTTAACAAGTTCGGCATTTGCGTTCGGCATTTGATTGTGAGGAATTCTAAGTCAGGTGAACAAAGGGACTTGAGTTCCTGTATGTTGTTATGATCACACCACGTCTCGTTAATCATAAGGCATAACACCCCCGCCGTTCTTCTTACCAGAGAGATGCTTGTTTCTGTCGGCGCGATGCGTGAAGAAACCAGGTGGCTGTACCGACTCCGATAGCGTGTCTCGAGTGAGCCACGTTTCCGTGAAACAAAGAACGTTACAGTCTATGATGTCTCTCTGGAAGGCAACCCTGGTTGGTAGATTTCGTCTACCTTGCTGTCAAGAGACTGGATATTGGCGAGTAGTATGCTCGGGAGCGGTGCGCGATGTGCCATAAGAACGCTCCGTCTGCAGCGCCGTTGTTTTGGGTCGACGGCTGGGATCCGATCCATTCTCCTGTGTGGTAGGCCAAATAGAGGATCCGCTTCGGGAAAGTCATATTCCAGGTCGTAATGTTGGTGAGTTGACGTTGCTCTCATATCCAATAGTTTCTCCCGACTGTATGTAATAAATCCTAAGATTTCCTGAGGTAATAATGTAAGTAAAACACGTAAAAAAACAAAATACTGCAAAGTTTCCTAGGAACGCGAAGAGAGGCGGCCATCTCTGTCGGAGCCGAATGTCCTCCTGTGTAATCTGAAGGAAATATGTGTCTCTACTATGGTCATACATTGGGCAGGAGGTTAGGAAGTGCAGCTTTCTCTGTCTGTCTGTCTGTCTGTCTGTCTGTCTGTCTGTCTGTCTGTCTGTCTGTCTGTCTGTCTGTCTGTCTGTCTGTCTGTCTGTCTGTCTGTCTGTCTGTCTGTCTGTCTGTCTGTCTGTCTGTCTGTCTGTCTGTCTGTCTGTCTGTCTGTCTGTCTGTCTCTGTCTGTCTGTCTGTCTGTCTGTCTGTCTGTCTGTCTGTCTGTCTGTCTGTCTGTCTGTCTGTCTGTCTGTCTGTCTGTCTGTCTGTCTGTCTGTCTGTCTGTCTGTCTGTCTGTCTGTCTGTCTGTCTGTCGCTCTCGCTCTCATATATATGAATTAATTAACGTCCCACTCCTCTGTCTAGTTATTGATCCCTACTTTCAGAACAGGAGTGATGATGACAGGGCTACACCTCTTGGCCCTGAGAGGCTCTGACTCAAACCCTTAATCAGTCAGTGTCCCGAACCTGGTTCTGAGAAAAGCACTTTGCTTTATTTACATTGCTGTTTTACGAGAAGCAGCATCTATATTTAAACACTTCCTGCACAGAGCGAGATGACGGAGATGACAGGTTTCTGAAGGACAACTTTACAGGGTGGGGCCCAGAGAGAGCGCTAGAAGGACTGATGTGAACTACAGGGAGGGACACAGAGAGAGCACTAGAAGGGGTGTACTACAGGGAGGGACACAGAGAGAGCACTAGAAGGAGTGAACTACAGGGAGGGACCCGGAGAGAGCACAAGAAGGGGTGAACTACAGGGAGGGACCCAGAGAGAGCACTAGAAGGGGTGAACTACAGGGAGGGACCCGGAGAGAGCACAAGAAGGGGTGAGGGACCCAGAGAGAGCACTAGAAGGGGTGAACACAGGGAGGGAAGAGAGAGCAGGGACAGAGAGAGCACTAGGGGTGAACTACAGGGAGGGACCCAGAGAGAGCACTAGAAGGGGTGAACTACAGGGAGGGGCCCAGAGAGAGCACTAGAAGGGGTGAACTACAGGGAGGGGCCCAGAGAGAGCACTAGAAGGGGTGAACTACAGAGAGTTGGTATATGCAAGTTAGCAAACCAAAATGCATCGCTGGAGCCCTGAGCTGCATGTCATTTATCTGACACATCTCAGATTTCTATAGTTATACTCCACTTATAGTAATAAGCAGTGGCATTTCGAAATACCCCGGTATAAATATAAACCGTATATAAATAATATAAATGGTATATCGCCCAACCCATCTTCATCATCATCTTCAGCATCCTCTTCATCATCTTCATCCTCACCATCATATTCATCATCACCATCTTCATCAACTTCTTCATCCTCACCATCATCTTCATCATCACATCCATCATCATCCCCATCATCACCATCATCCCCATCATCTTCATCATCATCATCTTCATCATCATCACCATCATTATCCTCTTCATCATCACCATCATCCCCATCATCATCCTCCTCATAATCATCATCATCACCAGCATCTTCATAATCACCATCATTTTCATCCTCACCATCATCTTCATCATCCTCTTCATCATAATCTTCAGCATAATTTTCATCACCATGATAACCACCATTATAATCTTCACCATTTTTATTAGCATTGTCATCTTCGTCATCTTCATCGTCTTCATCTTCATCATCATTTTCATCTAAACTAGGCTGTCTGGTAGATATTATCATCTTCATGTTAACCAGCTGTTATCGTTCTTTATCTGATGTAATGTGAATGCAACCCTCTAACCCAGTCTGAGATCGAACACTGGGGCTTCCACAGGAAGTGAGATGTGTGTTTGACTGTGGAGAAACTGCCTTGCAGCTCTAAATTATTTGAGGGGAATGTTTTTTTTTTTTTAAGACTGCAGAAACTTCCGCCGTTGTTTGCAGTGTTCAACTGTTAGCTAGTCTCCCCTGGCGAGGAGGAGAGGTATTTGTAATGATGCCGTAGACCATGGAGGTCTCGGGGACATGTTTTTCACTGGCTCTCCTCTGCTTCGGTTTTGATTCAATATTCATGAGATGTTAAGTCAAAAGATGGAAGCTTATTTTAGCTCCTCAAACACTTTGTTTCAAGAAGCACAGAACGCCTCGGAAGCCCCTTTAACTCAATTTGCATGACATTAAACTCTGAGAGAAGGATAAAAACATCTGGAGCCCTTTTATTGGGTCGAGCCACACGAGCCACGGCCTGTTCACCCCACTACCATCTAGGAGGAGGAGACAGTGAGGTGCATCAAAGCTCGAACAGAGAGACTGAAAAACAGTTCTGTCTCCAGGCCATCAGACTGTTAAATAGTCACCACTAGCCTCCCCCCAGTACCCTGCCCTGAACCTTAGTCACTGTTACTAGCCTCCCCCAGTACCCTGCCCTGAACCTAGTAGTCACTGTACCCTGCCCTGAACCTTAGTCACTGTTACTAGCCCCCCAGTACCCTGCCCTGAACCTTAGTCACTGTTACTAGCCTCCCCCCAGTACCCTGCCCTGAACCTTAGTCACTGTTACTAGCCTCCCCCCAGTACCCTGCCCTGAACTATAGTCACTGTTACTAGCCTCCCCCCAGTACCCTGCCCTGAACCTTAGTCACTGTTACTAGCCTCCCCAAGTACCCTGCCCTGAACTATAGTCACTGTTTACTAGCCTCCCCCAGTACCCTGCCCTGAACCTTAGTCACTGTTACTAGCCTCCCCCAGTACCCTGCCCTGAACCTTAGTCACTGTTACGAGCCTGTCCATAGTGTCTATACACATATCCTATATAACTACTGTCTATACACACCATGCTCTATAACTACTGTCTATACACACCATGCTCTATAACTACTGTCTATACACACCATCCTATATAACTACTGTCTATACTGTCTATACACACCATCCTATATAACTACTGTCTATACACACCATGCTCTATAACTACTGTCTATACACACCATCCTATATAACTACTGTCTATACACACCATCCTATATACCTACTGTCTATACACACCATCCTATATACCTACTGTCTATACACACCATCCTATATACCTACTGTCTATACACACCATCCTATATACCTACTGTCTATACA
The DNA here is from genome assembly GCF_021184085.1 of Oncorhynchus gorbuscha. Taxonomy (NCBI): domain Eukaryota; kingdom Metazoa; phylum Chordata; class Actinopteri; order Salmoniformes; family Salmonidae; genus Oncorhynchus; species Oncorhynchus gorbuscha. The sequence continues at coordinate 7,437,203 of NC_060186.1, forward strand.
CACCATCCTCTATAACTACTGTCTATACTGTCTATACACACCATCCTATATAACTACTGTCTATACTGTCTATACACACCATCCTATATACCTACTGTCTATACACACCATCCTATATAACTACTGTCTATACACACCATCCTCTTTAACTACTGTCTATACACACCATCCTATATAACTACTGTCTATACACACCATCCTATATACCTACTGTCTATACACACCATCCTCTATAACTACTGTCTATACACACCATCCTATATAACTACTGTCTATACACACCATCCTATATAACTACTGTCTATACCCATGTCTATACACACCATCCTATATAACTACTGTCTATACACACCATCCTATATAACTACTGTCTATACTGTCTATACACACCATCCTATATACCTACTGTCTATACACACCATCCTATATAACTACTGTCTATACTGTCTATACACACCATCCTATATAACTACTGTCTATACACACCATCCTATATAACTACTGTCTATACTGTCTATACACACCATCCTATATAACTACTGTCTATACACACCATCCTATATAACTACTGTCTATACTGTCTATACACACCATCCTATATAACTACTGTCTATACTGTCTATACACACCATCCTATATAACTACTGTCTATACACACCATCCTATATAACTACTGTCTATACACACCATCCTCTATAACTACTGTCTATACACACCATCCTATATACCTACTGTCTATACACACCATCCTCTATAACTATACACACCATCCTCTATACTGTCTATACTGTCTATACACACACCATCCTATATACCTACTGTCTATACTGTCTATACACACCATCCTATATAACTACTGCTATACACACCATCCTATATACCTACTGTCTATACTGTCTATACACACCATCCTATATAACTACTGCTGTACACACCATCCTATATACCTACGGTCTATACTGTCTATACACACCATCCTATATAACTACTGTCTATACTGTCTATACACACCATCCTATGTAACTACTGTCTATACACACCATCCTATATAACTACTGCTGTACACACCATCCTATATAACTACTGCTGTACACACCATCCTATATAACTACTGTCTATACACACCATCCTATATAACTACTGTCTATACACACCATCCTATATAACTACTGTCTATACTGTCTATACACACCATCCTATATAACTATACACACCATCCTATATAACTACTGTCTATACTGTCTATACACACCATCCTATATAACTACTGTCTATACACACCATCCTATATAACTACTGTCTATACACACTAGACTTGGGTTAGGTAGTGGTGTTCTCTCAGTTAAATCTAGATCTATAACTACTCCTCTCCTCTATAACTACCATCCTATATAACTACTGTCTATACACACCATCCTATATAACTACTGTCTATACTGTCTATACACACCATCCTATATAACTACTGTCTATACTGTCTATACACACCATCCTATATAACTACTGCTGTACACACCGGTTCTATTCTTATACTGTCCATACTCTCCAGGCTAAGGTTAAATCGGTGTGATTACTACCTCTGAGGGTTTAGAGCTTGAGGTAGTAATATAATAATAATATAATAATATATGCCATTTAGCAGACGCTTTTTATCCAAAGTTAAATCTAGACTTACAGTCATGCGTGCATACATTCTACGTTATGGGTGGTCCCAGCAGGGGATCGTTAACCCACTACCCTGGCGTTATAAGCGCTAAGGTTAAATGCTCTACCAACTGAGCTACACAGGACCATACAAGTACTTGGGAGTATGGCTAGATGGTACACTGTCCTTCTCTCAGCACATATCAAAGCTGCAGGCTAAGGTTAAATCTAGACTTGGGTTAGGTAGTGGTGTTCTCTCAGCAGGCTAAGGTTAAATCTAGACTTGGGTTAGGTAGTGGTGTTCTCTCAGCAGGCTAAGGTTAAATCTAGACTTGGGTTAGGTAGTGGTGTTCTCTCAGCAGGCTAAGGTTAAATCTAGACTTGGGTTAGGTAGTGGTGTTCTCTCAGCAGGCTAAGGTTAAATCTAGACTTGGGTTAGGTAGGGCTGTTCTCTCAGCAGGCTAAGGTTAAATCTAGACTTGGGTTAGGTAGGGCTGTTCTCTCAGCAGGCTAAGGTTAAATCTAGACTTGGGTTAGGTAGGGCTGTTCTCTCAGCAGGCTAAGGTTAAATCTAGACTTGGGTTAGGTAGTGTTGTTCTCTCAGCAGGCTAAGGTTAAATCTAGACTTGGGTTAGGTAGTGGCTGTTCTCTCAGCAGGCTAAGGTTAAATCTAGACTTGGTTTAGGTAGTGGTGTTCTCTCAGCAGGCTAAGGTTAAATCTAGACTTGGGTTAGGTAGGGCTGTTCTCTCAGCAGGCTAAGGTTAAATCTAGACTTGGGTTAGGTAGGGCTGTTCTCTCAGCAGGCTAAGGTTAAATCTAGACTTGGGTTAGGTAGTGGTGTTCTCTCAGCAGGCTAAGGTTAAATCTAGACTTGGGTTAGGTAGTGGTGTTCTCTCAGCAGGCTAAGGTTAAATCTAGACTTGGGTTAGGTAGTGGTGTTCTCTCAGCAGGCTAAGGTTAAATCTAGACTTGGGTTAGGTAGTGGTGTTCTCTCAGCAGGCTAAGGTTAAATCTAGACTTGGGTTAGGTAGTGGTGTTCTCTCAGCAGGCTAAGGTTAAATCTAGACTTGGGTTAGGTAGGGCTGTTCTCTCAGCAGGCTAAGGTTAAATCTAGACTTGGGTTAGGTAGTGGTGTTCTCTCAGCAGGCTAAGGTTAAATCTAGACTTGGGTTAGGTAGTGGTGTTCTCTCAGCAGGCTAAGGTTAAATCTAGACTTGGGTTAGGTAGTGGTGTTCTCTCAGCAGGCTAAGGTTAAATCTAGACTTGGGTTAGGTAGTGGTGTTCTCTCAGCAGGCTAAGGTTAAATCTAGACTTGGGTTAGGTAGTGGTGTTCTCTCAGCAGGCTAAGGTTAAATCTAGACTTGGGTTAGGTAGTGGTGTTCTCTCAGCAGGCTAAGGTTAAATCTAGACTTGGGTTAGGTAGTGGTGTTCTCTCAGCAGGCTAAGGTTAAATCTAGACTTGGGTTAGGTAGTGGTGTTCTCTCAGCAGGCTAAGGTTAAATCTAGACTTGGGTTAGGTAGTGGTGTTCTCTAGACAGTGGTGTTCTCTCAGCAGGCAGCAGGCTAAGGTTAAATCTAGACTTGGGTTAGGTAGTGGTGTTCTCTCAGCAGGCTAAGGTTAAATCTAGACTTGGGTTAGGTAGTGGTGTTCTCTCAGCAGGCTAAGGTTAAATCTAGACTTGGGTTAGGTAGTGGTGTTCTCTCAGCAGGCTAAGGTTAAATCTAGACTTGGGTTAGGTAGTGGTGTTCTCTCAGCAGGCTAAGGTTAAATCTAGACTTGGGTTAGGTAGTGGTGTTCTCTCAGCAGGCTAAGGTTAAATCTAGACTTGGGTTAGGTAGCTAAGGGACTTGGGTTAGGTAGTGGTGTTCTCTCAGCAGGCTAAGGTTAAATCTAGACTTGGGTTAGGTAGTGGTGTTCTCTCAGCAGGCTAAGGTTAAATCTAGACTTGGGTTAGGTAGTGGTGTTCTCTCAGCAGGCTAAGGTTAAATCTAGACTTGGGTTAGGTAGTGGTGTTCTCTCAGCAGGCTAAGGTTAAATCTTGGGTTAGACTTGGGTTAGGTAGTGGTGTTCTCTCAGCAGGCTAAGGTTAAATCTAGACTTGGGTTAGGTAGTGGTGTTCTCTCAGCAGGCTAAGGTTAAATCTAGACTTGGGTTAGGTAGGTGGTGTTCTCTCAGCAGGCTAAGGTTAAATCTAGACTTGGGTTAGGTAGCTAAGGTTAAATCTAGACTTGGGTTAGGTAGTGGTGTTCTCTCAGCAGGCTAAGGTTAAATCTAGACTTGGGTTAGGTAGTGGTGTTCTCTCAGCAGGCTAAGGTTAAATCTAGACTTGGGTTAGGTAGTGGTGTTCTCTCAGCAGGCTAAGGTTAAATCTAGACTTGGGTTAGGTAGTGGTGTTCTCTCAGCAGGCTAAGGTTAAATCTAGACTTGGGTTAGGTAGTGGTGTTCTCTCAGCAGGCTAAGGTTAAATCTAGACTTGGGTTAGGTAGTGGTGTTCTCTCAGCAGGCTAAGGTTAAATCTAGACTTGGGTTAGGTAGTGGTGTTCTCTCAGCAGGCTAAGGTTAAATCTAGACTTGGGTTAGGTAGTGGTGTTCTCTCAGCAGGCTAAGGTTAAATCTAGACTTGGGTTAGGTAGTGGTGTTCTCTCAGCAGGCTAAGGTTAAATCTAGACTTGGGTTAGGTAGTGGTGTTCTCTCAGCAGGCTAAGGTTAAATCTAGACTTGGGTTAGGTAGTGGTGTTCTCTCAGCAGGCTAAGGTTAAATCTAGACTTGGGTTAGGTAGTGGTGTTCTCTCAGCAGGCTAAGGTTAAATCTAGACTTGGGTTAGGTAGTGGTGTTCTCTCAGCAGGCTAAGGTTAAATCTAGACTTGGGTTAGGTAGTGGTGTTCTCTCAGCAGGCTAAGGTTAAATCTAGACTTGGGTTAGGTAGTGGTGTTCTCTCAGCAGGCTAAGGTTAAATCTAGACTTGGGTTAGGTAGTGGTGTTCTCTCAGCAGGCTAAGGTTAAATCTAGACTTGGGTTAGGTAGGGCTGTTCTCTAGGGACTATATGTTCTTTACCATTCGGCCATCAGATTCGCCACCAATTCTTCCTGATAGGACACATCACTGCACTCTATACTCCTCTGTAAACTGGTCATCTCTGTATACCTGTCGCAAGACCCACTGGTTGATGCTTATTTATAAAACCCTCTTAGGCCTCCCTCCCCCCTATCTGAGATATCTACTGTAGCTCTCATCCTCCACATACAACACCCGTTCTGCCAGTCACATTCTGTTAAAGGTCCCCAGAGCACACACATCCCTGGGTCGCTCCTCTTTTCAGTTCGCTGCAGTTAGCGACTGGAACGAGCTGCAACAAACACTCAAACTGGTCCGTTTTACCTCCATCTCTTCATTCAAAGACTCAATCATGGACATGCTTACTGACAGTTGTGGCTGTTTAGTGTGATGTATTGTTGTCTCTACCTTCTTGCCCTTTGTGCTGTTGTCTGTGCCCAGTAATGTTTGAACCATGTTTTGTGCTGCTACCATGTTGTTTTTCTACCATGTGGTGTTGCTACCATGTTGTTGTCATGTGTTGTTGCTACCCTGTTGTTGTCATGTTGTGCTGCTACCATGTTGTTGTCATGTGGTGTTGCTACCATAGTGTTGTCATGTGGTGTTGCTACCCTGTTGTTGTCATGTTGTGTTGCTACCATGTTGTTGTCATGTGTTGTTGCTACCCTGTTGTTGTCATGTTGTGCTGCTACCATGTTGTTGTCATGTGGTGTTGCTACCCTGTTGTTGTCATGTTGTGCTGCTACCATGTTGTTGTCATGTTGTGTTGCTACCCTGTTGTTGTCATGTTGTGCTGCTACCATGTTGTTGTCATGTTGTGTTGCTACCCTGTTGTTGTCATGTTGTGCTGCTACCATGTAGTTGTCATGTGTTGTTGCTACCATGTTGTTGTCATGTGGTGTTGCTACCATGCTGTTGTCATGTGGTGTTGCTACCATGTTGTTGTCATGTTGTGTTGCTACCATGTTGTTGTCATGTGGTGTTGCTACCATGTTGTCATGTGGTGTTGCTACCATGTTGTCATGTGGTGTTGCTACCATGTTGTTGTCATGTTGTGTTGCTACCATGTTGTTGTCATGTTGTGTTGCTACCATGTTGTTGTCATGTTGTGTTGCTACCATGTTGTCATGTGGTGTTGCTACCATGTTGTTGTCATGTTGTGTTGCTACCATGTTGTCATGTTGTGTTGCTACCATGTTGTTGTCATGTTGTGTTGCTACCATGTTGTTGTCATGTTACCCTGTTGTTGTCATGTTGTGCTGCTACCATGTTGTTGTCATGTTATATTGCTACCATGTTGTTGTCATGTGGTGTTGCTACCATGTTGTTGTCATGTTATATTGCTACCATGTTGTTGTCATGTTATATTGCTACCATGTTGTTGTCATGTGTTGCTGCCATGTTGTTGTCATGTGGTGTTGCTACCATGTTGTTGTCATGTGTTGCTGCCATGTTGTTGTCATGTGTTGCTGCCATGTTGTTGTCATGTGTTGCTGCTACCATGTTGTTGTCATGTTGCTGCCATGTTGTTGTCATGTGTTGCTGCATGTTGTTGTCACCATGTTGTTGTCATGTGTTGCTACCATGTTGTTGTCATGTGTTGCTGCCATGTTGTTGTCATGTGTTGCTGCCATGTTGTTGTCATGTGTTGCTGCCATGTTGTTGTCATGTGTTGCTGCCATGTTGTTGTCATGTGTTGCTACCATGTTGTTGTCATGTTGTGTTGCTACCATGTTGTTGTCATGTGTTGCTGCCATGTTGTTGTCATGTGTTGCTGCCATGTTGTTGTCATGTGTTGCTGCTACCATGTTGTTGTCATGTGGTGTTGCTACCATGTTGTTGTCATGTGTTGCTACCATGTTGTTGTCATGTGTTGCTGCCATGTTGTTGTCATGTGTTGCTACCATGTTGTTGTCATGTGTTGCTGCCATGTTGTTGTCATGTGTTGCTGCCATGTTGTTGTCATGTTATGTTGCTGCCATGTTGTTGTCATGTGTTGCTGCTACCATGTTGTTGTCATGTGTTGCTGCCATGTTGTTGTCATGTGGTGTTGCTACCATGTTGTTGTCATGTGTTGCTACCATGTTGTTGTCATGTGTTGCTGCCATGTTGTTGTCATGTGTTGCTGCCATGTTGTTGTCATGTGTTGCTGCCATGTTGTTGTCATGTGTTGCTGCCATGCTATGTTGTTGTCTTAGGTCTCTCTTTATGTAGTGTTGTGGTCTCTCTTGTCGTGATGTGTGTTCTGTCCTACATTAGTATTTGTAATCCCAGCCCCCGTCCCCGCAGGAGGCCTTTTGGTAGGCCATCATTGTAAATAAGAATTTGTTCTTAACTGACTTGCCTAGTTAAATTAAGGTTAAATGTTGACTCCAATGCTTCCTATAGTTGTGTGAGGTTAGCTGGATGTCCTTTGGGTGGTGGACCATTCTCGATACACACAGCAAACTGTTGAGCGAGGAAAACCCAGCAGCGTTGCAGTTCTTGACACAAACCGGTGCGCCTGGCACCTACTACCATACCCCGTTCAAAGACACTTACATTGGTCTTGACCATTCACCCTCTGAATGGCACAGATACACAATCCAGTTGTCTCAAGGCTTAAAAGTCCTTCTTTAACCGGTCTCCTCCCCTTCATCTACACTGAGTGACATCAATAAGGGATCATAGATTTCACCTGGATTCACCTGGTCAGTCTACGTCATGGAGAGAGCAGGTGTTCCTAATGTAGCAGTGTTGTTTAGGAGTCCTATGGCTCAGCTTGGTTTGGTTTGGCCCTATAGTGTGAATGAGGGACATTGATACCCTAATACAACATGTCAAAGGACGCCAGTTGTCCCTGATAGAGAGGCTGATCTCCTTTCTGTTACCTGAGCCTTCTGTTACCTGAGACGATGGGTTCACACAGGGGAATCTATCCCAGCTCTTAATACAGGAACGCTGCTAGAACACTTAGAGAAGGAGCTCAGAGAGGTCAGAGCTTTCCATCCAGCACCCAGCTGGCATTCTTCCTGAGTGCTGTTGTCTGTCTGTCTGTCTGTCTGTCTGTCTGTCTGTCTGTCTGTCTGTCTGTCTGTCTGTCTGTCTGTCTGTCTGTCTGTCTGTCTGTCTGTCTGTCTGTCTGTCTGTCTGTCTGTCTGTCTGTCTGTCTGTCTGTCTGTCTGTCTGTCTGTCTGTCTGTCTGTCTGTCTGTCTGTCTGTCTGTCTGTCTGTCTGTCTGTCTGTCTGTCTGTCTGTCTGTCTGTCTGTCTGTCTGTCTGTCTGTCTGTCTGTCTGTCTGTCTCTGTCTCTGTCTCTGTCTCTGTCCTTCCATTTATATATTATACAGCCAGGTAAGACATCTTAACACACAGCCCTGTTCTGTACCGTGCTGATAAGTCAACAGCTGTAAACGATAATGATCTGAACAGCAAGGTGTGTATCAGCTCCCAGCAGCTCCGTTTGTCCTACTTGTTCTTCCTTCAGCATCGCATGACACACACCCACTGCCGTGATGCAGCCTTCTGACTGTGTGGGTTTAGAGGTGGTACCACTGCTAGTACTGTGATGGTGATGGTACACAGGAGAGGAGAGGAGGGGGAGAGGAGAGGAGGGGGAGAGGAGAGGCAGATGAGAAGAGGAGAGGCAGAGGAGAGGAGAGGAGGGGGAGAGGAGAGGCAGAGGAGAGGAGAACAGAGGAGAGGCAGAAGAGAGGAGGAGAGGCAGAGGAGAGGAGAAGCAGAAGACAGGAGGTGGAGGAGAGGATAGGAGAAGCAGATGAGAGGAATGATAGGAGGCTGAAGTCTGAGAGGAGAGGCAGAAGAGGAGAGGCAGAATAGAGGAGAGGAGGATGAGAGGAGAGGCTGAATAGAGGAGAGGAGGGATATTAGGACAGCCAGGAGGAGAGGACAGGCAGAAGAGGAGAGGCAGAATAGAGGAGAGGAGGATGAGAGGAGAGGCTGAATAGAGGAAGGAGCTGTGAGAGGAGAGGAGGATGAGAGGAGAGGCTGAGAGAGGAGAGGAGGATGAGAGGAGAGGCTGAAGAGAGGAGGAGGAGAAGAGGCAGAAGAGAGGAGAGGAGGATGAGAGGAGAGGCTGAAGCATGAGAGGAGGATGAGAGGAGAGGCTGAAGAGAGGAGAGGAGGATGAGAGGAGTGCTGAAGAGAGGAGAGGAGGATGAGAGGAGAGGCTGAAGAGAGGAGAGGAGGATGAGAGGAGAGGCTGAAGAGAGGAGAGGAGAAGAGGCAGAAGAGAGGAGAGGCTGAAGAGAGGAGAGGAGGATGAGAGGAGAGGCTGAAGAGAGGAGGAGGAGAAGAGGCAGAAGAGAGGAGAGGAGGATGAGAGGAGAGGCTGAAGAGAGGAGAGGAGGATGAGAGGAGAGGCTGAAGAGAGGAGAGGAGGATGAGACGAGAGGCTGAAGAGAGGAGAGGAGGATGAGAGGAGAGGCTGAAGAGAGGAGGAGGATAAGAGGCAGAAGAGAGAGAGGATGAGAGGAGAGGCTGAAGAGAGGAGAGGAGGATGAGAGGAGAGGCTGAAGAGAGGAGAGGAGGATGAGAGGAGAGGAGAAGAGAGGAGGAGGAGAAGAGGCAGAAGAGATGAGAGGAGGATGAGAGGAGAGGCTGAAGAGAGGAGAGGAGATGAGAGGAGAGGAGAGGAGAGGAGGAGAGAAGAGGAGAAGAGAGGAGAGGAGGATGAGAGGAGAGGCTGAAGAGAGGAGAGGAGGATGAGAGGAGAGGCTGAAGAGAGGAGGAGGATAAGAGGCAGAAGAGAGGAGAGGAGGATGAGAGGAGAGGCTGAAGAGAGGAGAGGAGGATGAGAGGAGAGGCTGAAGAGAGGAGGAGGAGAAGAGGCAGAAGCAGATGAGAGCAGCTCTCCAACTCTGTAATTGATATGTGAAGAGCTGTAGCTTCTAGGGCTGCTTGGATTTCTCACGCTCTATTTCTCTCTGACACATCACCCTCTTTATTTTCCTCTCTTTCTCTCTTCTCTCTCTGTCTCTTTCTCTCTCTCTGTCCCCCCCTCTCTCTCTCTCTCTCTCTCTCTCTCTCTCTCTCTCTCTCTCTCTCTCTCTCTCTCTCTCTCTCTCTCTCTCTCTCTCTCTCTCTCTCTCTCTCTCTCTCTCTCTCTCTCTCTCTCTCTCTCTCTCTCTCTCTCTCTCTCTCTCTCTCTCTCTCTCTCTCTCTCTCTCTCTCTCTCTCTCTCGCTCTCTCTCTCCTCCCTGTAATGTTCTATGATGAGGTTTGGAGTGATGCTGTGAGAGGTAGACACACACACACACACACACACACACACACACACACACACACACACACACACACACACACACACACACACACACACACACACACACACACACACACACACACACACACACACACACACACACACACACACACACACACACACACACACACAGCACTAGCAGCTCATCTCTATAATAACGACAGCATCATCAGAAGTCTCTCTGACTGCCACAGACTGAGACAGTAACAGGATGCTAATATAATTGATATAATCAGTAAAAGTGATTCTCAGAAGAACTGTGTGAATCATTTCTCCTCAAAACACCTCTCATCTCCATGGGACTGGTTCCCGTGGTAATGAGTGGTGCCTTGAGGAGAAACGATGACATCATCTTTTTAAATATGTTGCATCAGTAAGGAGAGAGAGATTCTGTTTTCCCCAACTTGGTACCAAAGTGTTGAAGGGAGGCGGACGACAAACACATAATGTCGAAGAAAACCAACTTCCTGGATGAATAGAGGTGCTAATTTATGCCGTCACATTCTGCAGGCGTAAAGAAAAACCTGTCAGTTTCTAAAGGGTTAAACAGAATGCATCACTGATATAATGTTTACTGTCTGTGACGGCTGCAGTTTGTCTCAGGACCAATAGGACTGGCTGGAGTGAGTTCTGTGTCCCAAATGGCACAACCATCACAATGGGCCTTGGTCAAAAGTAGTGCACTATAAAGGGAATAGGCTGCCATTTGGGATGCGGACCCTGGAGAGAGGAGATACGTCCGTCAGAGCTACAGGCTCTCAGGCTGGGGCTGAAGCACTGACACACACACACACAGACACACACACACACACAGAGACACACACACACACAGAGACACACACACACACACACACACACACACACACACACACACACACACACACACACACACACACACACACACACACACACACACACACACACACAGACACAGACACAGACACAGACACAGACACAGACACAGACACAGACACAGACACACACACACACACACACACACACACAGACAGACAGACAGACAGACAGACACACAGACAGACAGACAGACAGACAGACAGACAGACAGACAGACAGACAGACAGACAGACAGACAGACAGACAGACAGACAGACACACACACACACACAGTAAGTTAAGTCTTGGTCTTTGTCCAGACCCGGTGGGACATATTTCACACAGATGACTCTTATGTCCTCCGTCCTGAATGCGCGTATGATTTCCTCTGTCCATCCATCTGTATGATCCCAGTCTGAACGTCCTCTTTATGATCGGCCCTCACTTAAAGATGTCCTCCTCTTTGTTGTTGAGGGAATGGAATGTTCTAGAAATCAGGAGCTTTTTACGTTGCCAATATGCTTCTTGGTTATCCATGACACAACTTGTGATGATACTCTACGTTATTAACACTCTCTATGTTATTAACCCTCTCTGGTGTTGACACTCTCTATGTTATTAACACTCTCTGGTGTTGACACTCTCTATGTTATTAACACTCTCTGGTGTTGACACTCTCTATGTTATTAACACTCTCTGGTGTTGACACTCTTTCAAGAACTGTACTAAGAACACAAGATGGACGCCTCCATTGACCTTGATGATAATTCAATTCCACCCCACCGCCCCCACATCTTCCATTCCGTTGTCATTCTAAGGTAGCCGTGCCACTAACCCCCCCCCCATCTTGACAGCATGTTCAGAGATGTAGCAGCACAGACTGAGGAGAAGGGATACAGGCTTCATTAATGGTGAATAAAGACACTAAATCACATGTGGAGGGATGTGGGCCGTCGTGTGTGTGTGTGTGTGTGTGTGTGTGTGTGTGTGTGTGTGTGTGTGTGTGTGTGTGTGTGTGTGTGTGTGTGTGTGTGTGTGTGTGTGTGTGTGTGTGTGTGTGTGTGTGTGTGTGTGTGTGTGTGTGTGTGTGTGTGTGTGTGTGTGTGTAGATGAGAGAATCGCTAAAGAGCTCCTCACACACTGATGACAGTCACCGGGTGTGGCGCGCGCCACACATCCTGCTTTGTTTTCAGCCTCTCTCCTCCTTCACTCCGTCCTTCACTCCCAGCATCTCTCCCTCCCTCCCTCCTTCTTTTCCCTCCCTCCCTCCCTCCCTCCCTCCCTCCTCCGTCTCCCTCCCTACCTCCCTCCTCCCTCCCTCTTTCTTCTGCCTTGTGTTTGAAATGGGTCTCCTGCTCTGTGAGCTCCTGACACTGTGAAGGAAAAGCTGTCTGTAGCTGTTCTCTTGTTGCTGTTGATGTGTTGTAGACCTGAGAGAGAGATAGTCCAGCATGTTTACAGTGTGTCAGAGGGTGCGGTCCAGCTATTTGTGTGTCTGTGTGAGCATGTTTACAGTGTGTCAGAGGTGTGTGTGTCCAGCATGTTTACAGTGTGTCAGAGGGGTGTGTGTGTCCAGCATGTTTACAGTGTGTCAGAGGGGTGTGTGTGTCCAGCATGTTTACAGTGTGTCAGAGGGTGTGTGTGTCCAGCATGTTTACAGTGTGTCAGAGGGGTGAGACACAGGATTAGAAGAAGAGATCAGAGAAGCACACCCTCAGAGTTTAGAGAGAGACAGAGAGAGACAGAGAGAGAAGCCCTCTTGGAGACTTGTTAGATAGGAGGAGGGTGCTACTGAAGTAGCTCGTGATTCTGCTCCCAATCATTATGTGATTCGTCCCAAATGGCTCCCTGTTCCCTTAATAGTGCACTACTGTTGACCAGGGCACATAGAAAACAGGGATCTGGTACAAGGTAGTGAGTGTAATCCCAAAATGTTTTTAATCAACCAGACTAGCCAGTGTCAGTGAGTAATTGTAGAGGGGGTGGCCTTGACGTACTGTCTATATTAAAACACACCAACTCTATTCCACATCAAGTAAATGATAAAAGATGTCAAATTAGATTTGAAAAACGTATAAAAAAACAATTAATGGAACAGCGGAGACTGTGAAGCAACACATGATAACATACACTATACACACTATACACACACATGATAACATACACACTATACACACTATACACACTATACACACTATATACACTATACACACTATATAACTATACACACTATACACACTATACACACTATACACACTATACACACTATACACACTACACACTATACACACTATACACACTATACACACTATACACACTATACACACTATACACACTATACACACTATACACACTATACACACTATACACACTATACACACTATACACACTATACACACTATACACACTATACACACTATACACACTATACACTCTATACACACTATACACTATACACACTATACACACTATACACACTATACACACTATACACACTATACACTATACACACTATACACACTATATACACTATACACACTATACACACTATACACACTATACACTATACACACTATACACACTATATACACTATACACACTATACACACTATACACACTATACACTATACACACTATACACACTATACACACTATACACTATACACACTATACACACTATACACTATACACACTATACACTATACACACTATACACTCTATACACTATACACACTATACACACTATACACACTATACACTATACACACTATACACACTATACACACTATACACACTATACACACTATACACTATACACACTATACACACTATACACACTATACACACTATACACACTATACACACTATACACTATACACACTATACACACTATACACTATACACACTATACACACTATACACACTATACACACTATACACACTATACACTATACACACTATACACACTATACACACTATACACACTATACACTATACACACTATACACTATACACACTATACACACTATACACACTATACACACTATACACTATACACACTATACACACTATACACACTATACACACTATACACTATACACACTATACACACTATACACACTATACACACTATACACTATACACACTATACACACTATACACACTATACACACACACACACACACACACATGATAACATACACACTATACACACACACACATGATAACATACACACTATACACACACACACATGATAACATACACACTATACACACACACACATGATAACATACACACTATACACACACACACATGATAACATACACACTATACACACACACACACATGATAACATACACACTATACACTATACACACTATACACTATACACACTATACACACTATACACACTATACACACACACACACACACATGATAACATACACACTATACACACACACACATGATAACATACACACTATACACACACACACACATGATAACATACACACTATACACACACACACATGATATCATACACACTATACACACACACACACACATGATAACATACACACTATACACACACACACATGATAACATACACACTATACACACACACACACATGATATCATACACACTATACACACACACACACACACACACATGATAACATACACACTATACACACACACACATGATAACATACACACTATACACACACACACACATGATATCATACACACTATACACACACACACATGATAACATACACACTATACACACACACACATGACACTATACACTATACACACTATACACACTATACACACTATACACACTATACACTATACACACTATACACACTATACACACTATACACACACACACACACACACACATGATAACATACACACTATACACACACACACATGATAACATACACACTATACACACTATACACACTATACACACTATACACACTATACACTATACACACTATACACACTATACACACTATACACACACACACACACACATGATAACATACACACTATACACACACACACATGATAACATACACACTATACACACACACACATGATAACATACACACTATACACACACACACACATGATAACATACACACTATACACTATACACACTATACACACTATACACTATACACACTATACACACTATACACACACACACACACACATGATAACATACACACTATACACACACACACATGATAACATACACACTATACACACACACACATGATAACATACACACTATACACACACACACACACACATGATAACATACACACTATACACACACACACATGATAACATACACACTATACACACACACACATGATAACATACACACTATACACACACACACACATGATATCATACACACTATACACACTATACACACTGTAGCTCAGTTGGTAGAGCATGGCGCTTGTAACGCCAGGGTAGTGGGTTCGATTCCCGGGACCACCCACATGATAAGAATGTATGCACACATGACTGTAAGTCGCTTTGGATAAAAGCGTCTGCTAAATGGCATATATTATTATTATATTATTATTATTATTACATGATATCATACACACTATACACACACACACACACACATGATATCATACACACTATACACACTATACACACTATACACACACACACACACACACACACACACACACATGATAACATACACACTATACACACTATACACACTATACACACACACACACACACACACACACACACACACACACACACACACACACACACACACACACACACACACACACACACACACACACACACACACACACACACACACACACACACACACACACACACACACACACACACACACACACACACATAAACCCCAGGAAGAGTAGCTGCTGCCTTGACAGGAACTACTGGGGATCCATAATAAACCCCAGGAAGAGTAGCTGCTGCCTTGACAGGAACTACTGGGGATCCATAATAAACCCCAGGAAGAGTAGCTGCTGCCTTGACAGGAACTAATGGGGATCCATAATAAATACAAAAATACAAACTGTAATCTACGCCTTATCCGTTGCCATGCCACCCGAATTGAGACAGGGATTTCTATTATCTCCGGTGCTCTCAGATGTGTGTGTGTGTGTGTGTGTGTGTGTGCGTGCGTGCGTGCGAGCTTGTCTATGTGGAAATGGTTTTTGCCGGAGAATGGTATTTTGATTAAAAACAAAGAATGCATCTTGAAATATTAAATTCTCCAAACAAACGTTTTATAAAATACTCGCTGGTCTACTGTGGATGTGTTTTTAATCATGTTGTCAGGCTGGTTATATATACGCTGTCTACTGTGGATGTGTTTATAATCATGTTGTCAGGCTGGTTATATATATATATATATATATATATATATATGTATATTCCACCATATTACATAGCCTCTGCTCTTTAATGACATATCTAATGGATTGGTTCTGTGTTCTACATCTCTCTGTCTGACCGTATGGTACAGGTCAACCCTAAACCACTGTGTTCTACATCTCTCTGTCTGACCATATGGTACAGGTCAACCCTAAACCACTGTGTTCTACATCTCTCTGTCTGACCGTATGGTACAGTTCAACCCTAAACCACTGTGTTCTACATCTCTCTGTCTGATCGTATGGTACAGGTCAACCCTAAACCACTGTGTTCTACATCTCTCTGTCTGACCATATGGTACAGGTCAACCCTAAACCAATGTGTTCTACATCTCTCTGTCTGACCACAACCCTAAACCACTGTGTTCTACATCTCTCTGTCTGACTGTATGGTACAGGTCAACCCTAAACCACTGTGTTCTACATCTCTCTGTCTAACCGTATGGTACAGGTCAACCCTAAACCACTGTGTTCTACATCTCTCTGTCTGACCACAACCCTAAACCACTGTGTTCTACATCTCTCTGTCTGACTGTATGGTACAGGTCAACCCTAAACCACTGTGTTCTACATCTCTCTGTCTGACCGTATGGTACAGGTCAGCCCTAAACCACTGTGTTCTACATCTCTCTGTCTGACCACAACCCTAAACCACTGTGTTCTACATCTCTCAGTAGTAAAGGCAGCAGCAGTCTGGTCTAGAGGAGACAGTGGTCAAGGCAGCAGTCTGGTCTAGAGGAGACAGTGGTAAGGGCAGCAGTCTGGTCTAGAGGAGACAGTAGTAAAGGCAGCAGCAGTCTGGTCTAGAGGAGACAGTGGTAAAGGCAGCAGCAGTCTGGTCTAGAGGAGACAGTGGTAAAGGCAGCAGCAGTCTGGTCTAGAGGAGACAGTAGTAAAGGCAGCAGCAGTCTGGTCTAGAGGAGACAGTGGTAAAGGCAGCAGCAGTCTGGTCTAGAGGAGACAGTGGTAAAGGTAAAGGCAGCAGCAGTCTGGTCTAGAGGAGTCAGTGGTAAAGGTAAAGGCAGCAGCAGTCTGGTCTAGAGGAGACAGTGGTAAAGGCAGCAGCAGTCTGGTCTAGAGGAGACAGTAGTAAAGGCAGCAGCAGTCTGGTCTAGAGGAGACAGTGGTAAAAGCAGCAGTCTGGTCTGGAGGAGACAGTGGT
>NC_060186.1:7459613-7461348 GCF_021184085.1 Oncorhynchus gorbuscha
CCACTCTAGTGATGAAGACAGGGAGGGGCCAGTCACCACTCTAGTGATGAAGTCACCACTATAGTGATGAAGACAGAGAGGGGCCAGTCACCACTCTAGTGATGAAGACAGGGAGGGGCCAGTCACCACTATAGTGATAGGCCAGAGTGATGAAGACAGGGGGCCAGTCACCACTCTAGTGATGAAGACAGGGAGGGGCCAGTCACCACTCTAGTGATGAAGACAGGGAGGGGCCAGTCACCACTCTAGTGATGAAGACAGGGAGGGGCCAGTCACCACTCTAGTGATGAAGACAGGGAGGAGCCAGTCACCACTCTAGTGATGAAGACAGGGAGGGGCCAGTCACCACTATAGTGATGAAGGCAGAAAGGGGCCAGTCACCACTCTAGTGATGAAGACAGAGAGGGGCCAGTCACCACTATAGTGATGAAGGCAGAGCGGGGCCAGCCACCACTATAGTGATGAAGACAGGGAGGGGCCAGTCACCACTCTAGTGATGAAGGACGAGCGGGGCCAGTCACCACTCTAGTGATGAAGACAGGGAGGGGCCAGTCACCACTCTAGTGATGAAGACAGGGAGGGGCCAGTCACCACTCTAGTGATGAAGACAGGGAGGGGCCAGTCACCACTCTAGTGATGAAGATAGGGAGGGGCCAGTCACCACTCTAGTGATGAAGGCCCACCGGGGCCAGCCACCACTCTAGTGATGAAGACAGGGAGGGGCCAGTCACCACTCTAGTGATGAAGACAGAGAGGGGCCAGTCACCACTCTAGTGATGGCGGGGCCAGTCACCACTCTAGTGATGAAGACAGGAGGGGCCAGTCACCACTATAGTGATGAAGACAGGGAGGGGCCAGTCACCACTCTAGTGATGAAGACAGAGAGGGGCCAGTCACCACTATAGTGATGAAGACAGGGAGGGGCCAGTCACCACTCTAGTGATGAAGACAGAGAGGGGCCAGTCACCACTATAGTGATGAAGGACGAGCGGGGCCAGTCACCACTCTAGTGATGAAGACAGGGAGGGGCCAGTCACCACTCTAGTGATGAAGATAGGGAGGGGCCAGTCACCACTCTAGTGATGAAGATAGGGAGGGGCCAGTCACCACTCTAGTGATGAAGACAGGGAGGGGCCAGTCACCACTATAGTGATGAAGAGTGATGAAGGGAGGGGCCAGTCACCACTCTAGTGATGAAGATAGGGAGGGGCCAGTCACCACTCTAGTGATGAAGACAGGGAGGGGCCAGCCACCACTATAGTGATGAAGGCAGAGCGGGGCCAGTCAGAAGGAAGTGTGTCTTAGTTGATCAGAAATAGCCCTGCGGTCATCTTACTACATGAATGATAGTAGTGTGGGTCTTGGCAGTTTCCACAAACACGCTTCCCCTCCAAGGGGACTGGCCCCTGCCAGCTCTGTCTGAGAGAGGAGGTGGAGAGGGATGGAGAGAAAGGAGGAAGAGACGACAGAAGAGAAAAGGCAGAAGAAATGGATGTGGAAAGAGGGAAAGGAAGATAAGGGAGGAGAGATAAAGAAGGAAGGTGAGAGATAAAGAAGGAAGGTGAGAGAGAAAGAAGGAAGGTGAGAGAGAAAGAAGGAAGGTGAGAGAGAAAGAAGAAAGGTGAGAGAGAAAGAAGAAAGGTGAGAGAGAAAGAAGGAAGGTGAGAGAGAAAGAAGGAAGGTGAGAGAGAAAGAAGGAAGGTGAGAGAGAAAGAAGAAAGGTGAGAGAGAAAGA
>NC_060186.1:7461448-7466448 GCF_021184085.1 Oncorhynchus gorbuscha
AGACTGTGTTATTCTAGACAGGTCTGTGATGATAAGGTCCAGACTGTCTGTTGTTCTAGACAGGTCTGTGATGATAAGGTCCAGACTGTCTGTTGTTTTAGACAGGTCTGTGATTATAAGGTCCAGACTGTCTGTTATTCTAGACAGGTCTGTGACGATAAGGTCCAGACTGTCTGTTGTTCTAGACAGGTCTGTGATGGATAAGAGCGTCTGCTAAATGACTTAAATGTAAATGTAAATGTCTGTGATTATAAGATCCAGACTGTCTGTTATTCTAGACAGGTCTGTGACGATAAGGTCCAGACTGTCTGTTGTTCTAGACAGGTCTGTGATGATAAGGTCAAGACTCTGTTATTCTAGACAGGTCTGTGATTATAAGGTCCAGACTGTCTGTTATTCTAGACAGGTCTGTGATTATAAGATCCAGACTGTCTGTTATTCTAGACAGGTCTGTGATGATAAGATCCAGACTCTGTTATTCTAGACAGGTCTGTGATGATAAGGTCCAGACTGTTATTCTAGACAGGTGTGTGATGATAAGGTCTTTGCCTGTCTATTCCAGACAGGTGTGTCTACCAGCCTGTTTGTCTACCAGCATGTTTGTCTACCAGCCTGTTTGTCTACCAGCCTGTTTGTCTGACTGCCTGTTTTTCTACCAGCCTGTTTGTCTGACTGCCTGTTTGTCTACCAGCCTGTTTGTCTACCAGCCTGTTTGTCTGACTGCCTGTTTGTCTACCAGCCTGTTTGTCTGACTTCCTGTTTGTCTGACTGCCTGTTTGTCTACCAGCCTGTTTGTCTACCAGCTTGTTTGTCTACCAGCCTGTTTTTCTACCAGCCTGTTTGTCTACCAGCCTGTTTGTCTGACTGCCTGTTTGTCTACCAGACTGTTTTTCTACCAGCCTGTTTGTCTACCAGCTTGTTTGTCTAGCAGCCTGTTTTTCTACCAGCCTGTTTGTCTACCAGCCTGTTTGTCTGCCTGCCTGTTTGTCTACCAGCCTGTTTGTCTGACTGCCTGTTTGTCTACCAGCCTGTTTGTCTGCCTGCCTGTTTGTCTACCAGCCTGTTTGTCTGACTGCCTGTTTTTCTAACAGCCTATTTGTCTGTTTTTTGTTTATTTATTCATTAGGATCCCCATTAGCAGAAGCAGCAGCTACTCTTCCTGGGGTCCACAAGGAAGTCTAACTGCCTCACCGGTTTCACTGTTTTCTGTACTGACCTCAACCTCCTCAGAGAGTGTCCCAGTGCTCTGTGAACTCTCTCCTCTTCCCCCTCCCCAGAGAGTGTTCCAGTGTTTGTGAACTCTCTCTCCTCTTCCCCTCCTCAGAGAGGAGTGTTCTTAGTGAGCCACAGAACTTTCTCCTTCCCCTCCTCAGAGAGTGTTCCAGTGCTTGTGAACTCTCTCCTTCCCCTCTTCAGAGAGTGTTCCAGTGCTCTGTGAATCCTTCTCCTCCCTCTCCTCTTCCCCTCCTCAGAGAGTGTTCCAGTGCTCTGTGAACTCTCTCCTCTTCCCCTCCTCAGAGAGTGTTCCAGTGCTCTGTCAGAGAACTCTCTCTTCCCCTCCTCAGAGAGTGTTCCAGTGAACTTTCCTCTTCCCCTCCTCAGAGAGTGTTCCTGTGTTTCAGAACTTTCTCCTCTTCCTTCAGAACTCTCTAGGTCCCTTTCTTCCCCCTCCTCAGAGAGAGTGTTCCAGTGAACTCTCTCCCTCTTCCCTCCTCAGAGAGTGTTCTCTCCTCTTCCTTCCCCCTCCTCAGAGAGTGTTCCAGTGAACTCTCTCCTCTTCCCTCCCAGTCCAGTGCTCTGTGAACTCTCTCCTCTTCCCCTCCTCAGAGAGTGTTCCAGTGCTCCAGAACACTCTCCTCTTCCCTCCTCAGAGAGTGTTCCTGTGCTCTGTGAACTCTCTCCTCTTCCTCCTCAGAGAGTGTTCCAGTGTTTCAGAACTCTCTCCTCTCCTCTCCTCTTCCTCCTCAGAGTGTTCCAGTGAACTCTCTCTTCTTTCCTCCTCAGATGTTCCAGTGCTCTGTGAACTCTCCTCTTCCCCTCCTCAGAGAGTGTTCCAGTGCCTGTGTACACCTTCTTCCCCTCCCAGAGTGTTCCTGTGCTCTCTCTCCTCTTCCCCTCCTCAGAGAGTGTTACAGTGAACTCTCTCCTCTTCCCCTCCTCAGAGAACTGTCTCTCCTCTTCCCCTCCTCAGAGAGAGTGTTCCAGTGCTCTGTGAACTCTCTCCTCTTCCCCTCCTCAGAGAGTGTTCCAGTGCTGTGAACTCTCTCCTTCCCCTCCTCAGAGAGTGAGAACTCTCTCCCTCTTCCCCTCCTCAGAGAGTTCCAGTGCTCTGTGAACTCTCTCCTCTTCCCCCTCCTCAGAGAGTGTTCCAGTGTTTCAGAATCCCCTCTCCTCTTCCCCTCCTCAGAGAGTGTTCCAGTGCTCTGTGAACTCTCTCCTCTTCCCCTCCTCAGAGAGTGTTCCAGTGCTCTGTGAACTCTCTCCTCTTCCCCTCCTCAGAGAGTGTTCCAGTGCTCTTCAGAACTCTCTCCCTCTTCCCCTCCTCAGAGAGTGTTCCAGTGCTCTGTGAACTCTCTCCTCTTCCCCTCCTCCTCAGAGAGTGTTCCAGTGCCTCCAGAACTCTCTCCTCTTCCCCTCCTCAGAGAGTGTTCCAGTGCTCTGTGAACTCTCTCCTCTTCCCCTTCCATTTTAAACAGGCCTTGACGAGATCTCTGACTTGAACCCTTTAACCAGGGAGCTATAAATGGCTGAGGAAGTGTAAACAAACCTGAAAGGCTCTGTTTCACCCATGTTAAAGGACAGGATTTGAAAACAGTCATGTGACCCTAGATGCGCTCTTGAACACTGTTTTATTTTCCAGGTCAGAAGTTGTTTGGTTGGTTGGACAGGTTTGGAGGTCAGGCTCTATGGCACTAAGGCCGTCTATATTCTCAGAAGGCTTTTTATACCACAGTCAATCACTCCCCACACCCGGCACCTTCCAAGACATAAATATTCGGTGTCAATGTGGCCTGCGTGCTGGTGAGTGGAGGGACAGTCACACCTCTTCTCCTGCTCATCCTCCTCCCCAACTCCTCCGTCATTCCCCTCATTCCTCCAACCACAAGCTTGCTGTCAGCACATACCTTGTACTAACGCGTACGGTGATACGTGTGTGTGTGTGTGTGTGTGTGTGTGTGTGTGTGTGTGTGTAAGTACGTAGTATACATAAGGGCTGGGCATGTGTATGTATGTGTATATGTGTATCATGTATATATATATGTATATATATGCGTACGTGTGTGTTTATGCATCTGTCCGTGTGACACCTTTCTCACTAATATCACAGCAGTAAACAAACACCCTCCAGTCAGTCAGTCCCAGCTGTCCCTCTTCCCCTCTTCATGTCAGTCAGTAGATAGTATTATATACACACACATGGCCATACAGATGTAATGAGATGAAACCCTGGCCTCGCCTCCTGAGTCAATAACGTCTGTACAGTGTGTTGCTGCTTGGAACAAAGCAGACATGCTAACAAAGGGAAGGCAGCCTGCCTGCTCCAACTATCAATTATTGAGGGTATCCACACAAAGGAGAGGAGAGAAACTGGAGCAAGGAGTAGAGAGATAGGAGTAGAGAGATAGGAGTAGAGAGATAGGAGTAGAGAGACAGGACTAGAGAGATAGGACTAGAGAGACAGGACTAGAGAGACAGGACTAGAGAGAGGAGTAGAGAGATAGGACTAGAGAGATAGGACTAGAGAGACAGGACTAGAGAGACAGGACTAGAGAGACAGGACTAGAGAGATAGGACTAGAGAGACAGGACTAGAGAGACAGGACTAGAGAGACAGGACTAGAGAGATAGGACTACAGAGACAGGACTAGAGAGACAGGACTAGGGAGAGATAGGACTAGAGAGACAGGACTAGAGAGATAGGACTAGAGAGACAGGACTAGAGAGACAGGACTAGAGAGACAGGACTAGAGAGAGGAGTAGAGAGACAGGAGTAGAGAGATAGGACTAGAGAGACAGGAGTAGAGAGATAGGACTAGAGAGACAGGAGTAGAGAGATAGGACTAGAGAGACAGGACTAGAGAGACTGGACTAGAGAGACAGGACTAGAGAGATAGGACTAGAGAGACAGGACTAGAGAGATAGGACTAGAGAGAGGAGTAGAGAGATAGGACTAGAGAGATAGGACTAGAGAGAGGAGTAGAGAGATAGGACTAGAGAGATAGGACTAGAGAGACAGGACTAGAGAGATAGGACTAGAGAGAGGAGTAGAGAGATAGGACTAGAGAGACAGGACTAGAGAGACAGGACTAGAGAGATAGGACGAGAGAGAGGAGTAGAGAGACAGGACTAGAGAGACAGGAGTAGAGAGATAGGACTAGAGAGATAGGACTAGAGATAGGACTAGAGAGATAGGACTAGAGAGATAGGACTAGAGAGACAGGACTAGAGAGACAGGACTAGAGAGATAGGACTAGAGAGACAGGACTAGAGAGACAGGACTAGAGAGATAGGACTAGAGACAGGACTAGAGACAGGCAGCCTCAGAGAGAGAGAGGACTAGAGAGACAGGACTAGAGAGACAGGACTAGAGAGACAGGACTAGAGAGACAGGACTAGAGAGACAGGACTAGAGAGATAGGACTAGAGAGATAGGACTAGAGACAGGACTAGAGAGATAGGACTAGAGAGACAGGACTAGAGAGACAGGACTAGAGAGACAGGAGTAGAGAGATAGGACTAGAGAGACAGGACTAGAGAGACAGGACTAGAGAGACAGGACTAGAGAGACAGGAGTAGAGAGACAGGACTAGAGAGACATGACTAGAGAGATAGGACTAGAGAGACAGGACTAGAGAGACAGGACTAGAGAGACAGGAGTAGAGAGATAGGAGTAGAGAGACAGGACTAGAGAGACAGGACTAGAGAGACAGGAGTAGAGAGATAGGACTAGAGAGACAGGACTAGAGAGACAGGACTAGAGAGACAGGAGTAGAGAGATAG